>NW_027143190.1:0-76083 GCF_026170545.1 Melanerpes formicivorus
CTGCTCCAACCTGCTGTAAAATGCTTGATTTCGAGAGTGAGCGAAACTAATGAAAACATTGTTGGGGTAAAACCTAAAGGGAAAGGCCTAGCACCAAATTGCATTGGCCATCTGATCTAACTTCTGGAGGCAGTCAAAATGAGTATTAGAATTCTTCCCTACCTTATTCCTGTGCTGAGATACAGGCTGCTCCAACCTGCTGTAAAATGCTTGATTTCGAGAGTGAGCGAAACTAATGAAAACATTGTTGGGGTAAAACCTAAAGGGAAAGACCTAGCACCAAATCCAATTTGCCATCTGATCTAACTTCTGGAGGCAGTCAAAATGATCCTTAGAATTCTTCCCTACCTTATTCCTGTGCTGAGATACAGGCTGCTCCAACCTGCTGTAAAATGCTTGATTTCGAGAGTGAGCGAAACTAATGAAAACATTGTTGGGGTAAAACCTAAAGGGAAAGACCTAGCACCAAATCAATTTGCCATCTGATCTAACTTCTGGAGGCAGTCAAAATGATCCTTAGAATTCTTCCCTACCTTATTCCTGTGCTGAGATACAGGCTGCTCCAACCTGCTGTAAAATGCTTGATTTCGAGAGTGAGCGAAACTAATGAAAACATTGTTGGGGTAAAACCTAAAGGGAAAGGCCTAGCACCAAATCCAATTTGCCATCTGATCTAACTTCTGGAGGCAGTCAAAATGATCCTTAGAATTCTTCCCTACCTTATTCCTGTGCTGAGATACAGGCTGCTCCAACCTGCTGTAAAATGCTTGATTTCGAGAGTGAGCGAAACTAATGAAAACATTGTTGGGGTAAAACCTAAAGGGAAAGACCTAGCACCAAATCCAATTTGCCATCTGATCTAACTTCTGGAGGCAGTCAAAATGATCCTTAGAATTCTTCCCTACCTTATTCCTGTGCTGAGATACAGGCTGCTCCAACCTGCTGTAAAATGCTTGATTTCGAGAGTGAGCGAAACTAATGAAAACATTGTTGGGGTAAAACCTAAAGGGAAAGACCTAGCACCAAATCCAATTTGCCATCTGATCTAACTTCTGGAGGCAGTCAAAATGAGTATTTGAATTCATCCCTACCTTATTCCTGTGCTGAGATACAGGCTGCTCCAACCTGCTGTAAAATGCTTGATTTCGAGAGTGAGCGAAACTAATGAAAACATTGTTGGGGTAAAACCTAAAGGGAAAGGCGTAGCACCAAATTGCATTGGCCATCTGATCTAACTTCTGGAGGCAGTCAAAATGAGTATTTGAATCCTTCCCTACCTTATTCCTGTGCTGAGATACAGGCTGCTCCAACCTGCTGTAAAATGCTTGATTTCGAGAGTGAGCGAAACTAATGAAAACATTGTTGGGGTAAAACCTAAAGGGAAAGACCTAGCACCAAATCCAATTTGCCATCTGATCTAACTTCTGGAGGCAGTCAAAATGATCCTTAGAATTCTTCCCTACCTTATTCCTGTGCTGAGATACAGGCTGCTCCAACCTGCTGTAAAAATGCTTGATTTCGAGAGTGAGCGAAACTAATGAAAACATTGTTGGGGTAAAACCTAAAGGGAAAGACCTAGCACCAAATCCAATTTGCCATCTGATCTAACTTCTGGAGGCAGTCAAAATGATCCTTAGAATTCTTCCCTACCTTATTCCTGTGCTGAGATACAGGCTGCTCCAACCTGCTGTAAAATGCTTGATTTCGAGAGTGAGCGAAACTAATGAAAACATTGTTGGGGTAAAACCTAAAGGGAAAGACCTAGCACCAAATCCAATTTGCCATCTGATCTAACTTCTGGAGGCAGTCAAAATGAGTATTTGAATTCTTCCCTACCTTATTCCTGTGCTGAGATACAGGCTGCTCCAACCTGCTGTAAAATGCTTGATTTCGAGAGTGAGCGAAACTAATGAAAACATTGTTGGGGTAAAACCTAAAGGGAAAGGCCTAGCACCAAATTGCATTGGCCATCTGATCTAACTTCTGGAGGCAGTCAAAATGAGTATTTGAATTCTTCCCTACCTTATTCCTGTGCTGAGATACAGGCTGCTCCAACCTGCTGTAAAATGCTTGATTTCGAGAGTGAGCGAAACTAATGAAAACATTGTTGGGGTAAAACCTAAAGGGAAAGACCTAGCACCAAATCCAATTTGCCATCTGATCTAACTTCTGGAGGCAGTCAAAATGAGTATTTGAATTCTTCCCTACCTTATTCCTGTGCTGAGATACAGGCTGCTCCAACCTGCTGTAAAATGCTTGATTTCGAGAGTGAGCGAAACTAATGAAAACATTGTTGGGGTAAAACCTAAAGGGAAAGACCTAGCACCAAATCCAATTTGCCATCTGATCTAACTTCTGGAGGCAGTCAAAATGATCCTTAGAATTCTTCCCTACCTTATTCCTGTGCTGAGATACAGGCTGCTCCAACCTGCTGTAAAATGCTTGATTTCGAGAGTGAGCGAAACTAATGAAAACATTGTTGGGGTAAAACCTAAAGGGAAAGACCTAGCACCAAATCCAATTTGCCATCTGATCTAACTTCTGGAGGCAGTCAAAATGATCCTTAGAATTCTTCCCTACCTTATTCCTGTGCTGAGATACAGGCTGCTCCAACCTGCTGTAAAATGCTTGATTTCGAGAGTGAGCGAAACTAATGAAAACATTGTTGGGGTAAAACCTAAAGGGAAAGACCTAGCACCAAATCCAATTTGCCATCTGATCTAACTTCTGGAGGCAGTCAAAATGATCCTTAGAATTCTTCCCTACCTTATTCCTGTGCTGAGATACAGGCTGCTCCAACCTGCTGTAAAATGCTTGATTTCGAGAGTGAGCGAAACTAATGAAAACATTGTTGGGGTAAAACCTAAAGGGAAAGACCTAGCACCAAATCCAATTTGCCATCTGATCTAACTTCTGGAGGCAGTCAAAATGATCCTTAGAATTCTTCCCTACCTTATTCCTGTGCTGAGATACAGGCTGCTCCAACCTGCTGTAAAATGCTTGATTTCGAGAGTGAGCGAAACTAATGAAAACATTGTTGGGGTAAAACCTAAAGGGAAAGACCTAGCACCAAATTCCATTGGCCATCTGATCTAACTTCTGGAGGCAGTCAAAATGATCCTTAGAATTCTTCCCTACCTTATTCCTGTGCTGAGATACAGGCTGCTCCAACCTGCTGTAAAATGCTTGATTTCGAGAGTGAGCGAAACTAATGAAAACATTGTTGGGGTAAAACCTAAAGGGAAAGACCTAGCACCAAATCCAATTTGCCATCTGATCTAACTTCTGGAGGCAGTCAAAATGAGTATTTGAATTCTTCCCTACCTTATTCCTGTGCTGAGATACAGGCTGCTCCAACCTGCTGTAAAATGCTTGATTTCGAGAGTGAGCGAAACTAATGAAAACATTGTTGGGGTAAAACCTAAAGGGAAAGGCCTAGCACCAAATTGCATTGGCCATCTGATCTAACTTCTGGAGGCAGTCAAAATGAGTATTAGAATTCTTCCCTACCTTATTCCTGTGCTGAGATACAGGCTGCTCCAACCTGCTGTAAAATGCTTGATTTCGAGAGTGAGCGAAACTAATGAAAACATTGTTGGGGTAAAACCTAAAGGGAAAGACCTAGCACCAAATCCAATTTGCCATCTGATCTAACTTCTGGAGGCAGTCAAAATGATCCTTAGAATTCTTCCCTACCTTATTCCTGTGCTGAGATACAGGCTGCTCCAACCTGCTGTAAAATGCTTGATTTCGAGAGTGAGCGAAACTAATGAAAACATTGTTGGGGTAAAACCTAAAGGGAAAGACCTAGCACCAAATCCAATTTGCCATCTGATCTAACTTCTGGAGGCAGTCAAAATGATCCTTAGAATTCTTCCCTACCTTATTCCTGTGCTGAGATACAGGCTGCTCCAACCTGCTGTAAAATGCTTGATTTCGAGAGTGAGCGAAACTAATGAAAACATTGTTGGGGTAAAACCTAAAGGGAAAGGCCTAGCACCAAATCCAATTTGCCATCTGATCTAACTTCTGGAGGCAGTCAAAATGATCCTTAGAATTCTTCCCTACCTTATTCCTGTGCTGAGATACAGGCTGCTCCAACCTGCTGTAAAATGCTTGATTTCGAGAGTGAGCGAAACTAATGAAAACATTGTTGGGGTAAAACCTAAAGGGAAAGACCTAGCACCAAATCCAATTTGCCATCTGATCTAACTTCTGGAGGCAGTCAAAATGAGTATTTGAATTCTTCCCTACCTTATTACTGTGCTGAGATACAGGCTGCTCCAACCTGCTGTAAAATGCTTGATTTCGAGAGTGAGCGAAACTAATGAAAACATTGTTGGGGTAAAACCTAAAGGGAAAGACCTAGCACCAAATTGCATTGGCCATCTGATCTAACTTCTGGAGGCAGTCAAAATGAGTATTTGAATTCTTCCCTACCTTATTCCTGTGCTGAGATACAGGCTGCTCCAACCTGCTGTAAAATGCTTGATTTCGAGAGTGAGCGAAACTAATGAAAACATTGTTGGGGTAAAACCTAAAGGAAAGACCTAGCACCAAATCCAATTTGCCATCTGATCTAACTTCTGGAGGCAGTCAAAATGATCCTTAGAATTCTTCCCTACCTTATTCCTGTGCTGAGATACAGGCTGCTCCAACCTGCTGTAAAATGCTTGATTTCGAGAGTGAGCGAAACTAATGAAAACATTGTTGGGGTAAAACCTAAAGGGAAAGACCTAGCACCAAATCCAATTTGCCATCTGATCTAACTTCTGGAGGCAGTCAAAATGAGTATTTGAATTCATCCCTACCTTATTCCTGTGCTGAGATACAGGCTGCTCCAACCTGCTGTAAAATGCTTGATTTCGAGAGTGAGCGAAACTAATGAAAACATTGTTGGGGTAAAACCTAAAGGGAAAGACCTAGCACCAAATCCAATTTGCCATCTGATCTAACTTCTGGAGGCAGTCAAAATGATCCTTAGAATTCTTCCCTACCTTATTCCTGTGCTGAGATACAGGCTGCTCCAACCTGCTGTAAAATGCTTGATTTCGAGAGTGAGCGAAACTAATGAAAACATTGTTGGGGTAAAACCTAAAGGGAAAGACCTAGCACCAAATCCAATTTGCCATCTGATCTAACTTCTGGAGGCAGTCAAAATGATCCTTAGAATTCTTCCCTACCTTATTCCTGTGCTGAGATACAGGCTGCTCCAACCTGCTGTAAAATGCTTGATTTCGAGAGTGAGCGAAACTAATGAAAACATTGTTGGGGTAAAACCTAAAGGGAAAGACCTAGCACCAAATCCAATTTGCCATCTGATCTAACTTCTGGAGGCAGTCAAAATGATCCTTAGAATTCTTCCCTACCTTATTCCTGTGCTGAGATACAGGCTGCTCCAACCTGCTGTAAAATGCTTGATTTCGAGAGTGAGCGAAACTAATGAAAACATTGTTGGGGTAAAACCTAAAGGGAAAGACCTAGCACCAAATCCAATTTGCCATCTGATCTAACTTCTGGAGGCAGTCAAAATGAGTATTTGAATTCTTCCCTACCTTATTCCTGTGCTGAGATACAGGCTGCTCCAACCTGCTGTAAAATGCTTGATTTCGAGAGTGAGCGAAACTAATGAAAACATTGTTGGGGTAAAACCTAAAGGGAAAGACCTAGCACCAAATCCAATTTGCCATCTGATCTAACTTCTGGAGGCAGTCAAAATGAGTATTTGAATTCTTCCCTACCTTATTCCTGTGCTGAGATACAGGCTGCTCCAACCTGCTGTAAAATGCTTGATTTCGAGAGTGAGCGAAACTAATGAAAACATTGTTGGGGTAAAACCTAAAGGGAAAGACCTAGCACCAAATCCAATTTGCCATCTGATCTAACTTCTGGAGGCAGTCAAAATGATCCTTAGAATTCTTCCCTACCTTATTCCTGTGCTGAGATACAGGCTGCTCCAACCTGCTGTAAAATGCTTGATTTCGAGAGTGAGCGAAACTAATGAAAACATTGTTGGGGTAAAACCTAAAGGGAAAGACCTAGCACCAAATCCAATTTGCCATCTGATCTAACTTCTGGAGGCAGTCAAAATGATCCTTAGAATTCTTCCCTACCTTATTCCTGTGCTGAGATACAGGCTGCTCCAACCTGCTGTAAAATGCTTGATTTCGAGAGTGAGCGAAACTAATGAAAACATTGTTGGGGTAAAACCTAAAGGGAAAGACCTAGCACCAAATCCAATTTGCCATCTGATCTAACTTCTGGAGGCAGTCAAAATGATCCTTAGAATTCTTCCCTACCTTATTCCTGTGCTGAGATACAGGCTGCTCCAACCTGCTGTAAAATGCTTGATTTCGAGAGTGAGCGAAACTAATGAAAACATTGTTGGGGTAAAACCTAAAGGGAAAGGCCTAGCACCAAATCCAATTTGCCATCTGATCTAACTTCTGGAGGCAGTCAAAATGATCCTTAGAATTCTTCCCTACCTTATTCCTGTGCTGAGATACAGGCTGCTCCAACCTGCTGTAAAATGCTTGATTTCGAGAGTGAGCGAAACTAATGAAAACATTGTTGGGGTAAAACCTAAAGGGAAAGACCTAGCACCAAATTGCATTGGCCATCTGATCTAACTTCTGGAGGCAGTCAAAATGATCCTTAGAATTCTTCCCTACCTTATTCCTGTGCTGAGATACAGGCTGCTCCAACCTGCTGTAAAATGCTTGATTTCGAGAGTGAGCGAAACTAATGAAAACATTGTTGGGGTAAAACCTAAAGGGAAAGACCTAGCACCAAATCCAATTGGCCATCTGATCTAACTTCTGGAGGCAGTCAAAATGATCCTTAGAATTCTTCCCTACCTTATTCCTGTGCTGAGATACAGGCTGCTCCAACCTGCTGTAAAATGCTTGATTTCGAGAGTGAGCGAAACTAATGAAAACATTGTTGGGGTAAAACCTAAAGGGAAAGACCTAGCACCAAATCCAATTTGCCATCTGATCTAACTTCTGGAGGCAGTCAAAATGAGTATTTGAATTCTTCCCTACCTTATTACTGTGCTGAGATACAGGCTGCTCCAAACTGCTGTAAAAATGCTTGATTTCGAGAGTGAGCGAAACTAATGAAAACATTGTTGGGGTAAAACCTAAAGGGAAAGACCTAGCACCAAATCCAATTTGCCATCTGATCTAACTTCTGGAGGCAGTCAAAATGATCCTTAGAATTCTTCCCTACCTTATTCCTGTGCTGAGATACAGGCTGCTCCAACCTGCTGTAAAATGCTTGATTTCGAGAGTGAGCGAAACTAATGAAAACATTGTTGGGGTAAAACCTAAAGGGAAAGACCTAGCACCAAATCCAATTTGCCATCTGATCTAACTTCTGGAGGCAGTCAAAATGATCCTTAGAATTCTTCCCTACCTTATTCCTGTGCTGAGATACAGGCTGCTCCAACCTGCTGTAAAATGCTTGATTTCGAGAGTGAGCGAAACTAATGAAAACATTGTTGGGGTAAGTAAAACCTAAAGGGAAAGACCTAGCACCAAATCCAATTTGCCATCTGATCTAACTTCTGGAGGCAGTCAAAATGATCCTTAGAATTCTTCCCTACCTTATTCCTGTGCTGAGATACAGGCTGCTCCAACCTGCTGTAAAATGCTTGATTTCGAGAGTGAGCGAAACTAATGAAAACATTGTTGGGGTAAAACCTAAAGGGAAAGACCTAGCACCAAATCCAATTTGCCATCTGATCTAACTTCTGGAGGCAGTCAAAATGATCCTTAGAATTCTTCCCTACCTTATTCCTGTGCTGAGATACAGGCTGCTCCAACCTGCTGTAAAATGCTTGATTTCGAGAGTGAGCGAAACTAATGAAAACATTGTTGGGGTAAAACCTAAAGGGAAAGACCTAGCACCAAATCCAATTTGCCATCTGATCTAACTTCTGGAGGCAGTCAAAATGAGTATTTGAATTCTTCCCTACCTTCTTCCTGTGCTGAGATACAGGCTGCTCCAACCTGCTGTAAAATGCTTGATTTCGAGAGTGAGCGAAACTAATGAAAACATTGTTGGGGTAAAACCTAAAGGGAAAGACCTAGCACCAAATCCAATTTGCCATCTGATCTAACTTCTGGAGGCAGTCAAAATGAGTATTTGAATTCTTCCCTACCTTATTCCTGTGCTGAGATACAGGCTGCTCCAACCTGCTGTAAAATGCTTGATTTCGAGAGTGAGCGAAACTAATGAAAACATTGTTGGGGTAAAACCTAAAGGGAAAGACCTAGCACCAAATCCAATTTGCCATCTGATCTAACTTCTGGAGGCAGTCAAAATGATCCTTAGAATTCTTCCCTACCTTATTCCTGTGCTGAGATACAGGCTGCTCCAACCTGCTGTAAAATGCTTGATTTCGAGAGTGAGCGAAACTAATGAAAACATTGTTGGGGTAAAACCTAAAGGGAAAGACCTAGCACCAAATCCAATTTGCCATCTGATCTAACTTCTGGAGGCAGTCAAAATGATCCTTAGAATTCTTCCCTACCTTATTCCTGTGCTGAGATACAGGCTGCTCCAACCTGCTGTAAAATGCTTGATTTCGAGAGTGAGCGAAACTAATGAAAACATTGTTGGGGTAAAACCTAAAGGGAAAGACCTAGCACCAAATCCAATTTGCCATCTGATCTAACTTCTGGAGGCAGTCAAAATGATCCTTAGAATTCTTCCCTACCTTATTCCTGTGCTGAGATACAGGCTGCTCCAACCTGCTGTAAAATGCTTGATTTCGAGAGTGAGCGAAACTAATGAAAACATTGTTGGGGTAAAACCTAAAGGGAAAGACCTAGCACCAAATTCCATTGGCCATCTGATCTAACTTCTGGAGGCAGTCAAAATGATCCTTAGAATTCTTCCCTACCTTATTCCTGTGCTGAGATACAGGCTGCTCCAACCTGCTGTAAAATGCTTGATTTCGAGAGTGAGCGAAACTAATGAAAACATTGTTGGGGTTAAAACCTAAAGGGAAAGACCTAGCACCAAATCCAATTGGCCATCTGATCTAACTTCTGGAGGCAGTCAAAATGATCCTTAGAATTCTTCCCTACCTTATTCCTGTGCTGAGATACAGGCTGCTCCAACCTGCTGTAAAATGCTTGATTTCGAGAGTGAGCGAAACTAATGAAAACATTGTTGGGGTAAAACCTAAAGGGAAAGACCTAGCACCAAATCCAATTTGCCCATCTGATCTAACTTCTGGAGGCAGTCAAAATGATCCTTAGAATTCTTCCCTACCTTATTCCTGTGCTGAGATACAGGCTGCTCCAACCTGCTGTAAAATGCTTGATTTCGAGAGTGAGCGAAACTAATGAAAAACATTGTTGGGGTAAAACCTAAAGGGAAAGGGCCTAGCACCAAATTCCATTGGCCATCTGATCTAACTTCTGGAGGCAGTCAAAATGAGTATTTGAATTCTTCCCTACCTTATTCCTGTGCTGAGATACAGGCTGCTCCAACCTGCTGTAAAATGCTTGATTTCGAGAGTGAGCGAAACTAATGAAAACATTGTTGGGGTAAAACCTAAAGGGAAAGACCTAGCACCAAATCCAATTTGCCATCTGATCTAACTTCTGGAGGCAGTCAAAATGATCCTTAGAATTCTTCCCTACCTTATTCCTGTGCTGAGATACAGGCTGCTCCAACCTGCTGTAAAATGCTTGATTTCGAGAGTGAGCGAAACTAATGAAAACATTGTTGGGGTAAAACCTAAAGGGAAAGACCTAGCACCAAATCCAATTTGCCATCTGATCTAACTTCTGGAGGCAGTCAAAATGAGTATTTGAATTCTTCCCTACCTTATTCCTGTGCTGAGATACAGGCTGCTCCAACCTGCTGTAAAATGCTTGATTTCGAGAGTGAGCGAAACTAATGAAAACATTGTTGGGGTAAAACCTAAAGGGAAAGACCTAGCACCAAATTCCATTGGCCATCTGATCTAACTTCTGGAGGCAGTCAAAATGAGTATTTGAATTCTTCCCTACCTTATTCCTGTGCTGAGATACAGGCTGCTCCAACCTGCTGTAAAATGCTTGATTTCGAGAGTGAGCGAAACTAATGAAAACATTGTTGGGGTAAAACCTAAAGGGAAAGGCCTAGCACCAAATTGCATTGGCCATCTGATCTAACTTCTGGAGGCAGTCAAAAGGAGTATTTGAATTCTTCCCTACCTTATTCCTGTGCTGAGATACAGGCTGCTCCAACCTGCTGTAAAATGCTTGATTTCGAGAGTGAGCGAAACTAATGAAAACATTGTTGGGGTAAAACCTAAAGGGAAAGACCTAGCACCAAATTGCATTGGCCATCTGATCTAACTTCTGGAGGCAGTCAAAATGATCCTTAGAATTCTTCCCTACCTTATTCCTGTGCTGAGATACAGGCTGCTCCAACCTGCTGTAAAATGCTTGATTTCGAGAGTGAGCGAAACTAATGAAAACATTGTTGGGGTAAAACCTAAAGGGAAAGACCTAGCACCAAATCCAATTTGCCATCTGATCTAACTTCTGGAGGCAGTCAAAATGAGTATTTGAATTCATCCCTACCTTATTCCTGTGCTGAGATACAGGCTGTTCCAACCTGCTGTAAAATGCTTGATTTCGAGAGTGAGCGAAACTAATGAAAACATTGTTGGGGTAAAACCTAAAGGGAAAGGCGTAGCACCAAATTGCATTGGCCATCTGATCTAACTTCTGGAGGCAGTCAAAATGAGTATTTGAATTCTTCCCTACCTTATTCCTGTGCTGAGATACAGGCTGCTCCAACCTGCTGTAAAGCTTGATTTCGAGAGTGAGCGAAACTAATGAAAACATTGTTGGGGTAAAACCTAAAGGGAAAGACCTAGCACCAAATCCAATTTGCCATCTGATCTAACTTCTGGAGGCAGTCAAAATGATCCTTAGAATTCTTCCCTACCTTATTCCTGTGCTGAGATACAGGCTGCTCCAACCTGCTGTAAAATGCTTGATTTCGAGAGTGAGCGAAACTAATGAAAACATTGTTGGGGTAAAACCTAAAGGGAAAGACCTAGCACCAAATCCAATTTGCCATCTGATCTAACTTCTGGAGGCAGTCAAAATGATCCTTAGAATTCTTCCCTACCTTATTCCTGTGCTGAGATACAGGCTGCTCCAACCTGCTGTAAAATGCTTGATTTCGAGAGTGAGCGAAACTAATGAAAACATTGTTGGGGTAAAACCTAAAGGGAAAGACCTAGCACCAAATCCAATTTGCCATCTGATCTAACTTCTGGAGGCAGTCAAAATGATCCTTAGAATTCTTCCCTACCTTATTCCTGTGCTGAGATACAGGCTGCTCCAACCTGCTTGTAAAATGCTTGATTTCGAGAGTGAGCGAAACTAATGAAAACATTGTTGGGGTAAAACCTAAAGGGAAAGACCTAGCACCAAATCCAATTTGCCATCTGATCTAACTTCTGGAGGCAGTCAAAATGATCCTTAGAATTCTTCCCTACCTTATTCCTGTGCTGAGATACAGGCTGCTCCAACCTGCTGTAAAATGCTTGATTTCGAGAGTGAGCGAAACTAATGAAAACATTGTTGGGGTAAAACCTAAAGGGAAAGACCTAGCACCAAATCCAATTTGCCATCTGATCTAACTTCTGGAGGCAGTCAAAATGATCCTTAGAATTCTTCCCTACCTTATTCCTGTGCTGAGATACAGGCTGCTCCAACCTGCTGTAAAATGCTTGATTTCGAGAGTGAGCGAAACTAATGAAAACATTGTTGGGGTAAAACCTAAAGGGAAAGACCTAGCACCAAATCCAATTGGCCATCTGATCTAACTTCTGGAGGCAGTCAAAATGATCCTTAGAATTCTTCCCTACCTTATTCCTGTGCTGAGATACAGGCTGCTCCAACCTGCTGTAAAATGCTTGATTTCGAGAGTGAGCGAAACTAATGAAAACATTGTTGGGGTAAAACCTAAAGGGAAAGACCTAGCACCAAATCCAATTTGCCATCTGATCTAACTTCTGGAGGCAGTCAAAATGATCCTTAGAATTCTTCCCTACCTTATTCCTGTGCTGAGATACAGGCTGCTCCAACCTGCTGTAAAATGCTTGATTTCGAGAGTGAGCGAAACTAATGAAAACATTGTTGGGGTAAAACCTAAAGGGAAAGACCTAGCACCAAATCCAATTTGCCATCTGATCTAACTTCTGGAGGCAGTCAAAATGATCCTTAGAATTCTTCCCTACCTTATTCCTGTGCTGAGATACAGGCTGCTCCAACCTGCTGTAAAATGCTTGATTTCGAGAGTGAGCGAAACTAATGAAAACATTGTTGGGGTAAAAACCTAAAGGGAAAGACCTAGCACCAAATCCAATTTGCCATCTGATCTAACTTCTGGAGGCAGTCAAAATGATCCTTAGAATTCTTCCCTACCTTATTCCTGTGCTGAGATACAGGCTGCTCCAACCTGCTGTAAAATGCTTGATTTCAAGAGTGAGCGAAACTAATGAAAACATTGTTGGGGTAAAACCTAAAGGGAAAGACCTAGCACCAAATCCAATTTGCCATCTGATCTAACTTCTGGAGGCAGTCAAAATGATCCTTAGAATTCTTCCCTACCTTATTCCTGTGCTGAGATACAGGCTGCTCCAACCTGCTGTAAAATGCTTGATTTCGAGAGTGAGCGAATACTAATGAAAACATTGTTGGGGTAAAACCTAAAGGGAAAGACCTAGCACCAAATCCAATTTGCCATCTGATCTAACTTCTGGAGGCAGTCAAAATGATCCTTAGAATTCTTCCCTACCTTATTCCTGTGCTGAGATACAGGCTGCTCCAACCTGCTGTAAAATGCTTGATTTCGAGAGTGAGCGAAACTAATGAAAACATTGTTGGGGTAAAACCTAAAGGGAAAGACCTAGCACCAAATCCAATTTGCCATCTGATCTAACTTCTGGAGGCAGTCAAAATGATCCTTAGAATTCTTCCCTACCTTATTCCTGTGCTGAGATACAGGCTGCTCCAACCTGCTGTAAAATGCTTGATTTCGAGAGTGAGCGAAACTAATGAAAACATTGTTGGGGTAAAACCTAAAGGGAAAGGCCTAGCACCAAATTCCATTGGCCATCTGATCTAACTTCTGGAGGCAGTCAAAATGAGTATTTGAATTCTTCCCTACCTTATTCCTGTGCTGAGATACAGGCTGCTCCAACCTGCTGTAAAATGCTTGATTTCGAGAGTGAGCGAAACTAATGAAAACATTGTTGGGGTAAAACCTAAAGGGAAAGACCTAGCACCAAATCCAATTTGCCATCTGATCTAACTTCTGGAGGCAGTCAAAATGAGTATTTGAATTCTTCCCTACCTTATTACTGTGCTGAGATACAGGCTGCTCCAACCTGCTGTAAAATGCTTGATTTCGAGAGTGAGCGAAACTAATGAAAACATTGTTGGGGTAAAACCTAAAGGGAAAGACCTAGCACCAAATCCAATTTGCCATCTGATCTAACTTCTGGAGGCAGTCAAAATGATCCTTAGAATTCTTCCCTACCTTATTCCTGTGCTGAGATACAGGCTGCTCCAACCTGCTGTAAAATGCTTGATTTCGAGAGTGAGCGAAACTAATGAAAACATTGTTGGGGTAAAACCTAAAGGGAAAGACCTAGCACCAAATCCAATTTGCCATCTGATCTAACTTCTGGAGGCAGTCAAAATGAGTATTTGAATTCTTCCCTACCTTATTCCTGTGCTGAGATACAGGCTGCTCCAACCTGCTGTAAAATGCTTGATTTCGAGAGTGAGCGAAACTAATGAAAACATTGTTGGGGTAAAACCTAAAGGGAAAGGCCTAGCACCAAATTGCATTGGCCATCTGATCTAACTTCTGGAGGCAGTCAAAAGGAGTATTTGAATTCTTCCCTACCTTATTCCTGTGCTGAGATACAGGCTGCTCCAACCTGCTGTAAAATGCTTGATTTCAAGAGTGAGCGAAACTAATGAAAACATTGTTGGGGTAAAACCTAAAGGGAAAGACCTAGCACCAAATTGCATTGGCCATCTGATCTAACTCCTGGAGGCAGTCAAAATGATCCTTAGAATTCTTCCCTACCTTATTCCTGTGCTGAGATACAGGCTGCTCCAACCTGCTGTAAAATGCTTGATTTCGAGAGTGAGCGAAACTAATGAAAACATTGTTGGGGTAAAACCTAAAGGGAAAGACCTAGCACCAAATCCAATTTGCCATCTGATCTAACTTCTGGAGGCAGTCAAAATGATCCTTAGAATTCTTCCCTACCTTATTCCTGTGCTGAGATACAGGCTGCTCCAACCTGCTGTAAAATGCTTGATTTCGAGAGTGAGCGAAACTAATGAAAACATTGTTGGGGTAAAACCTAAAGGGAAAGACCTAGCACCAAATCCAATTTGCCATCTGATCTAACTTCTGGAGGCAGTCAAAATGAGTATTTGAATTCTTCCCTACCTTATTCCTGTGCTGAGATACAGGCTGCTACAACCTGCTGTAAAATGCTTGATTTCGAGAGTGAGCGAAACTAATGAAAACATTGTTGGGGTAAAACCTAAAGGGAAAGACCTAGCACCAAATCCAATTTGCCATCTGATCTAACTTCTGGAGGCAGTCAAAATGATCCTTAGAATTCTTCCCTACCTTATTCCTGTGCTGAGATACAGGCTGCTCCAACCTGCTGTAAAATGCTTATTTCGAGAGTGAGCGAAACTAATGAAAACATTGTTGGGGTAAAACCTAAAGGGAAAGACCTAGCACCAAATCCAATTTGCCATCTGATCTAACTTCTGGAGGCAGTCAAAATGATCCTTAGAATTCTTCCCTACCTTATTCCTGTGCTGAGATACAGGCTGCTCCAACCTGCTGTAAAATGCTTGATTTCGAGAGTGAGCGAAACTAATGAAAACATTGTTGGGGTAAAACCTAAAGGGAAAGACCTAGCACCAAATCCAATTTGCCATCTGATCTAACTTCTGGAGGCAGTCAAAATGATCCTTAGAATTCTTCCCTACCTTATTCCTGTGCTGAGATACAGGCTGCTCCAACCTGCTGTAAAATGCTTGATTTCGAGAGTGAGCGAAACTAATGAAAACATTGTTGGGGTAAAACCTAAAGGGAAAGACCTAGCACCAAATCCAATTTGCCATCTGATCTAACTTCTGGAGGCAGTCAAAATGATCCTTAGAATTCTTCCCTACCTTATTCCTGTGCTGAGATACAGGCTGCTCCAACCTGCTGTAAAATGCTTGATTTCGAGAGTGAGCGAAACTAATGAAAACATTGTTGGGGTAAAACCTAAAGGGAAAGGCCTAGCACCAAGTTGCATTGGCCATCTGATCTAACTTCTGGAGGCAGTCAAAATGATCCTTAGAATTCTTCCCTACCTTATTCCTGTGCTGAGATACAGGCTGCTCCAACCTGCTGTAAAATGCTTGATTTCGAGAGTGAGCGAAACTAATGAAAACATTGTTGGGGTAAAACCTAAAGGGAAAGGCCTAGCACCAAATTGCATTGGCCATCTGATCTAACTTCTGGAGGCAGTCAAAATGATCCTTAGAATTCTTCCCTACCTTATTCCTGTGCTGAGATACAGGCTGCTCCAACCTGCTGTAAAATGCTTGATTTCGAGAGTGAGCGAAACTAATGAAAACATTGTTGGGGTAAAACCTAAAGGGAAAGGCCTAGCACCAAATCCAATTTGCCATCTGATCTAACTTCTGGAGGCAGTCAAAATGATCCTTAGAATTCTTCCCTACCTTATTCCTGTGCTGAGATACAGGCTGCTCCAACCTGCTGTAAAATGCTTGATTTCGAGAGTGAGCAAAACTAATGAAAACATTGTTGGGGTAAAACCTAAAGGGAAAGGCCTAGCACCAAATTCCATTGGCCATCTGATCTAACTTCTGGAGGCAGTCAAAATGAGTATTTGAATTCTTCCCTACCTTATTCCTGTGCTGAGATACAGGCTGCTCCAACCTGCTGTAAAATGCTTGATTTCGAGAGTGAGCGAAACTAATGAAAACATTGTTGGGGTAAAACCTAAAGGGAAAGACCTAGCACCAAATCCAATTTGCCATCTGATCTAACTTCTGGAGGCAGTCAAAATGATCCTTAGAATTCTTCCCTACCTTATTCCTGTGCTGAGATACAGGCTGCTCCAACCTGCTGTAAAATGCTTGATTTCGAGAGTGAGCGAAACTAATGAAAACATTGTTGGGGTAAAACCTAAAGGGAAAGACCTAGCACCAAATCCAATTTGCCATCTGATCTAACTTCTGGAGGCAGTCAAAATGATCCTTAGAATTCTTCCCTACCTTATTCCTGTGCTGAGATACAGGCTGCTCCAACCTGCTGTAAAATGCTTGATTTCGAGAGTGAGCGAAACTAATGAAAACATTGTTGGGGTAAAACCTAAAGGGAAAGGCCTAGCACCAAATTGCATTGGCCATCTGATCTAACTTCTGGAGGCAGTCAAAATGAGTATTTGAATTCTTCCCTACCTTATTCCTGTGCTGAGATACAGGCTGCTCCAACCTGCTGTAAAATGCTTGATTTCGAGAGTGAGCGAAACTAATGAAAACATTGTTGGGGTAAAACCTAAAGGGAAAGACCTAGCACCAAATCCAATTTGCCATCTGATCTAACTTCTGGAGGCAGTCAAAATGATCCTTAGAATTCTTCCCTACCTTATTCCTGTGCTGAGATACAGGCTGCTCCAACCTGCTGTAAAATGCTTGATTTCGAGAGTGAGCGAAACTAATGAAAACATTGTTGGGGTAAAACCTAAAGGGAAATGCCTAGCACCAAGTTGCATTGGCCATCTGATCTAACTTCTGGAGGCAGTCAAAATGATCCTTAGAATTCTTCCCTACCTTATTCCTGTGCTGAGATACAGGCTGCTCCAACCTGCTGTAAAATGCTTGATTTCGAGAGTGAGCGAAACTAATGAAAACATTGTTGGGGTAAAACCTAAAGGGAAAGACCTAGCACCAAATCCAATTTGCCATCTGATCTAACTTCTGGAGGCAGTCAAAATGATCCTTAGAATTCTTCCCTACCTTATTCCTGTGCTGAGATACAGGCTGCTCCAACCTGCTGTAAAATGCTTGATTTCGAGAGTGAGCGAAACTAATGAAAACATTGTTGGGGTAAAACCTAAAGGGAAAGACCTAGCACCAAATTGCATTGGCCATCTGATCTAACTTCTGGAGGCAGTCAAAATGAGTATTTGAATTCTTCCCTACCTTATT
Source organism: Melanerpes formicivorus (assembly GCF_026170545.1). Classification (NCBI taxonomy): domain Eukaryota; kingdom Metazoa; phylum Chordata; class Aves; order Piciformes; family Picidae; genus Melanerpes; species Melanerpes formicivorus. The sequence goes on from NW_027143190.1 coordinate 17,289, forward strand.
CCTGTGCTGAGATACAGGCTGCTCCAACCTGCTGTAAAATGCTTGATTTCGAGAGTGAGCGAAACTAATGAAAACATTGTTGGGGTAAAACCTAAAGGGAAAGACCTAGCACCAAATCCAATTTGCCATCTGATCTAACTTCTGGAGGCAGTCAAAATGATCCTTAGAATTCTTCCCTATCTTATTCCTGTGCTAAGATACAGGCTGCTCCAACCTGCTGTAAAATGCTTGATTTCGAGAGTGAGCGAAACTAATGAAAACATTGTTGGGGTAAAACCTAAAGGGAAAGACCTAGCACCAAATCCAATTTGCCATCTGATCTAACTTCTGGAGGCAGTCAAAATGAGCCTTAGAATTCTTCCCTACCTTATTCCTGTGCTGAGATACAGGCTGCTCCAACCTGCTGTAAAATGCTTGATTTCGAGAGTGAGCGAAACTAATGAAAACATTGTTGGGGTAAAACCTAAAGGGAAAGACCTAGCACCAAATCCAATTTGCCATCTGATCTAACTTCTGGAGGCAGTCAAAATGATCCTTAGAATTCTTCCCTACCTTATTCCTGTGCTGAGATACAGGCTGCTCCAACCTGCTGTAAAATGCTTGATTTCGAGAGTGAGCGAAACTAATGAAAACATTGTTGGGGTAAAACCTAAAGGGAAAGGCCTAGCACCAAGTTGCATTGGCCATCTGATCTAACTTCTGGAGGCAGTCAAAATGATCCTTAGAATTCTTCCCTACCTTATTCCTGTGCTGAGATACAGGCTGCTCCAACCTGCTGTAAAATGCTTGATTTCGAGAGTGAGCGAAACTAATGAAAACATTGTTGGGGTAAAACCTAAAGGGAAAGACCTAGCACCAAATCCAATTTGCCATCTGATCTAACTTCTGGAGGCAGTCAAAATGATCCTTAGAATTCTTCCCTACCTTATTCCTGTGCTGAGATACAGGCTGCTCCAACCTGCTGTAAAATGCTTGATTTCGAGAGTGAGCGAAACTAATGAAAACATTGTTGGGGTAAAACCTAAAGGGAAAGGCCTAGCACCAAATTGCATTGGCCATCTGATCTAACTTCTGGAGGCAGTCAAAATGAGTATTTGAATTCTTCCCTACCTTATTCCTGTGCTGAGATACAGGCTGCTCCAACCTGCTGTAAAATGCTTGATTTCGAGAGTGAGCGAAACTAATGAAAACATTGTTGGGGTAAAACCTAAAGGGAAAGACCTAGCACCAAATCCAATTTGCCATCTGATCTAACTTCTGGAGGCAGTCAAAATGATCCTTAGAATTCTTCCCTACCTTATTCCTGTGCTGAGATACAGGCTGCTCCAACCTGCTGTAAAATGCTTGATTTCGAGAGTGAGCGAAACTAATGAAAACATTGTTGGGGTAAAACCTAAAGGGAAATGCCTAGCACCAAGTTGCATTGGCCATCTGATCTAACTTCTGGAGGCAGTCAAAATGATCCTTAGAATTCTTCCCTACCTTATTCCTGTGCTGAGATACAGGCTGCTCCAACCTGCTGTAAAATGCTTGATTTCGAGAGTGAGCGAAACTAATGAAAACATTGTTGGGGTAAAACCTAAAGGGAAAGACCTAGCACCAAATCCAATTTGCCATCTGATCTAACTTCTGGAGGCAGTCAAAATGATCCTTAGAATTCTTCCCTACCTTATTCCTGTGCTGAGATACAGGCTGCTCCAACCTGCTGTAAAATGCTTGATTTCGAGAGTGAGCGAAACTAATGAAAACATTGTTGGGGTAAAACCTAAAGGGAAAGACCTAGCACCAAATTGCATTGGCCATCTGATCTAACTTCTGGAGGCAGTCAAAATGAGTATTTGAATTCTTCCCTACCTTATTCCTGTGCTGAGATACAGGCTGCTCCAACCTGCTGTAAAATGCTTGATTTCGAGAGTGAGCGAAACTAATGAAAACATTGTTGGGGTAAAACCTAAAGGGAAAGACCTAGCACCAAATCCAATTTGCCATCTGATCTAACTTCTGGAGGCAGTCAAAATGATCCTTAGAATTCTTCCCTATCTTATTCCTGTGCTAAGATACAGGCTGCTCCAACCTGCTGTAAAATGCTTGATTTCGAGAGTGAGCGAAACTAATGAAAACATTGTTGGGGTAAAACCTAAAGGGAAAGACCTAGCACCAAATCCAATTTGCCATCTGATCTAACTTCTGGAGGCAGTCAAAATGAGCCTTAGAATTCTTCCCTACCTTATTCCTGTGCTGAGATACAGGCTGCTCCAACCTGCTGTAAAATGCTTGATTTCGAGAGTGAGCGAAACTAATGAAAACATTGTTGGGGTAAAACCTAAAGGGAAAGACCTAGCACCAAATCCAATTTGCCATCTGATCTAACTTCTGGAGGCAGTCAAAATGATCCTTAGAATTCTTCCCTACCTTATTCCTGTGCTGAGATACAGGCTGCTCCAACCTGCTGTAAAATGCTTGATTTCGAGAGTGAGCGAAACTAATGAAAACATTGTTGGGGTAAAACCTAAAGGGAAAGGCCTAGCACCAAGTTGCATTGGCCATCTGATCTAACTTCTGGAGGCAGTCAAAATGATCCTTAGAATTCTTCCCTACCTTATTCCTGTGCTGAGATACAGGCTGCTCCAACCTGCTGTAAAATGCTTGATTTCGAGAGTGAGCGAAACTAATGAAAACATTGTTGGGGTAAAACCTAAAGGGAAAGACCTAGCACCAAATTGCATTGGCCATCTGATCTAACTTCTGGAGGCAGTCAAAATGAGTATTTGAATTCTTCCCTACCTTATTCCTGTGCTGAGATACAGGCTGCTCCAACCTGCTGTAAAATGCTTGATTTCGAGAGTGAGCGAAACTAATGAAAACATTGTTGGGGTAAAACCTAAAGGGAAAGACCTAGCACCAAATCCAATTTGCCATCTGATCTAACTTCTGGAGGCAGTCAAAATGAGTATTTGAATTCTTCCCTACCTTATTCCTGTGCTGAGATACAGGCTGCTCCAACCTGCTGTAAAATGCTTGATTTCGAGAGTGAGCGAAACTAATGAAAACATTGTTGGGGTAAAACCTAAAGGGAAAGACCTAGCACCAAATTGCATTGGCCATCTGATCTAACTTCTGGAGGCAGTCAAAATGAGTATTTGAATTCTTCCCTACCTTATTCCTGTGCTGAGATACAGGCTGCTCCAACCTGCTGTAAAATGCTTGATTTCGAGAGTGAGCGAAACTAATGAAAACATTGTTGGGGTAAAACCTAAAGGGAAATGCCTAGCACCAAGTTGCATTGGCCATCTGATCTAACTTCTGGAGGCAGTCAAAATGATCCTTAGAATTCTTCCCTACCTTATTCCTGTGCTGAGATACAGGCTGCTCCAACCTGCTGTAAAATGCTTGATTTCGAGAGTGAGCGAAACTAATGAAAACATTGTTGGGGTAAAACCTAAAGGGAAATGCCTAGCACCAAGTTGCATTGGCCATCTGATCTAACTTCTGGAGGCAGTCAAAATGATCCTTAGAATTCTTCCCTACCTTATTCCTGTGCTGAGATACAGGCTGCTCCAACCTGCTGTAAAATGCTTGATTTCGAGAGTGAGCGAAACTAATGAAAACATTGTTGGGGTAAAACCTAAAGGGAAAGACCTAGCACCAAATTGCATTGGCCATCTGATCTAACTTCTGGAGGCAGTCAAAATGAGTATTTGAATTCTTCCCTACCTTATTCCTGTGCTGAGATACAGGCTGCTCCAACCTGCTGTAAAATGCTTGATTTCGAGAGTGAGCGAAACTAATGAAAACATTGTTGGGGTAAAACCTAAAGGGAAAGACCTAGCACCAAATCCAATTTGCCATCTGATCTAACTTCTGGAGGCAGTCAAAATGATCCTTAGAATTCTTCCCTACCTTATTCCTGTGCTGAGATACAGGCTGCTCCAACCTGCTGTAAAATGCTTGATTTCGAGAGTGAGCGAAACTAATGAAAACATTGTTGGGGTAAAACCTAAAGGGAAAGGCCTAGCACCAAATTGCATTGGCCATCTGATCTAACTTCTGGAGGCAGTCAAAATGAGTATTTGAATTCTTCCCTACCTTATTCCTGTGCTGAGATACAGGCTGCTCCAACCTGCTGTAAAATGCTTGATTTCGAGAGTGAGCGAAACTAATGAAAACATTGTTGGGGTAAAACCTAAAGGGAAAGACCTAGCACCAAATCCAATTTGCCATCTGATCTAACTTCTGGAGGCAGTCAAAATGATCCTTAGAATTCTTCCCTACCTTATTCCTGTGCTGAGATACAGGCTGCTCCAACCTGCTGTAAAATGCTTGATTTCGAGAGTGAGAGAAACTAATGAAAACATTGTTGGGGTAAAACCTAAAGGGAAAGACCTAGCACCAAATCCAATTTGCCATCTGATCTAACTTCTGGAGGCAGTCAAAATGAGTATTTGAATTCTTCCCTACCTTATTCCTGTGCTGAGATACAGGCTGCTCCAACCTGCTGTAAAATGCTTGATTTCGAGAGTGAGCGAAACTAATGAAAACATTGTTGGGGTAAAACCTAAAGGGAAAGACCTAGCACCAAATCCAATTTGCCATCTGATCTAACTTCTGGAGGCAGTCAAAATGATCCTTAGAATTCTTCCCTACCTTATTCCTGTGCTGAGATACAGGCTGCTCCAACCTGCTGTAAAATGCTTGATTTCGAGAGTGAGCGAAACTAATGAAAACATTGTTGGGGTAAAACCTAAAGGGAAAGACCTAGCACCAAATCCAATTTGCCATCTGATCTAACTTCTGGAGGCAGTCAAAATGAGCATTTGAATTCTTCCCTACCTTATTCCTGTGCTGAGATACAGGCTGCTCCAACCTGCTGTAAAATGCTTGATTTCGAGAGTGAGCGAAACTAATGAAAACATTGTTGGGGTAAAACCTAAAGGGAAAGACCTAGCACCAAATCCAATTTGCCATCTGATCTAACTTCTGGAGGCAGTCAAAATGATCCTTAGAATTCTTCCCTACCTTATTCCTGTGCTGAGATACAGGCTGCTCCAACCTGCTGTAAAATGCTTGATTTCGAGAGTGAGCGAAACTAATGAAAACATTGTTGGGGTAGAACCTAAAGGGAAAGACCTAGCACCAAATTCCATTGGCCATCTGATCCAACTTCTGGAGGCAGTCAAAATGATCCTTAGAATTCTTCCCTACCTTATTCCTGTGCTGAGATACAGGCTGCTCCAACCTGCTGTAAAATGCTTGATTTCGAGAGTGAGCGAAACTAATGAAAACATTGTTGGGGTAAAACCTAAAGGGAAAGACCTAGCACCAAATTGCATTGGCCATCTGATCTAACTTCTGGAGGCAGTCAAAATGATCCTTAGAATTCTTCCCTACCTTATTCCTGTGCTGAGATACAGGCTGCTCCAACCTGCTGTAAAATGCTTGATTTCGAGAGTGAGCGAAACTAATGAAAACATTGTTGGGGTAAAACCTAAAGGGAAAGACCTAGCACCAAATCCAATTTGCCATCTGATCTAACTTCTGGAGGCAGTCAAAATGATCCTTAGAATTCTTCCCTACCTTATTCCTGTGCTGAGATACAGGCTGCTCCAACCTGCTGTAAAATGCTTGATTTCGAGAGTGAGCGAAACTAATGAAAACATTGTTGGGGTAAAACCTAAAGGGAAAGACCTAGCACCAAATCCAATTTGCCATCTGATCTAACTTCTGGAGGCAGTCAAAATGATCCTTAGAATTCTTCCCTACCTTATTCCTGTGCTGAGATACAGGCTGCTCCAACCTGCTGTAAAATGCTTGATTTCGAGAGTGAGCGAAACTAATGAAAACATTGTTGGGGTAAAACCTAAAGGGAAAGACCTAGCACCAAATCCAATTTGCCATCTGATCTAACTTCTGGAGGCAGTCAAAATGATCCTTAGAATTCTTCCCTACCTTATTCCTGTGCTGAGATACAGGCTGCTCCAACCTGCTGTAAAATGCTTGATTTCGAGAGTGAGCGAAACTAATGAAAACATTGTTGGGGTAAAACCTAAAGGGAAAGGCCTAGCACCAAGTTGCATTGGCCATCTGATCTAACTTCTGGAGGCAGTCAAAATGATCCTTAGAATTCTTCCCTACCTTATTCCTGTGCTGAGATACAGGCTGCTCCAACCTGCTGTAAAATGCTTGATTTCGAGAGTGAGCGAAACTAATGAAAACATTGTTGGGGTAAAACCTAAAGGGAAAGACCTAGCACCAAATTGCATTGGCCATCTGATCTAACTTCTGGAGGCAGTCAAAATGAGTATTTGAATTCTTCCCTACCTTATTCCTGTGCTGAGATACAGGCTGCTCCAACCTGCTGTAAAATGCTTGATTTCGAGAGTGAGCGAAACTAATGAAAACATTGTTGGGGTAAAACCTAAAGGGAAAGACCTAGCACCAAATCCAATTTGCCATCTGATCTAACTTCTGGAGGCAGTCAAAATGAGTATTTGAATTCTTCCCTACCTTATTACTGTGCTGAGATACAGGCTGCTCCAACCTGCTGTAAAATGCTTGATTTCGAGAGTGAGCAAAACTAATGAAAACATTGTTGGGGTAAAACCTAAAGGGAAAGACCTAGCACCAAATTGCATTGGCCATCTGATCTAACTTCTGGAGGCAGTCAAAATGAGTATTTGAATTCTTCCCTGCCTTATTCCTGTGCTGAGATACAGGCTGCTCCAACCTGCTGTAAAATGCTTGATTTCGAGAGTGAGCGAAACTAATGAAAACATTGTTGGGGTAAAACCTAAAGGGAAAGACCTAGCACCAAATCCAATTTGCCATCTGATCTAACTTCTGGAGGCAGTCAAAATGATCCTTAGAATTCTTCCCTATCTTATTCCTGTGCTAAGATACAGGCTGCTCCAACCTGCTGTAAAATGCTTGATTTCGAGAGTGAGCGAAACTAATGAAAACATTGTTGGGGTAAAACCTAAAGGGAAAGACCTAGCACCAAATCCAATTTGCCATCTGATCTAACTTCTGGAGGCAGTCAAAATGAGTATTTGAATTCATCCCTACCTTATTCCTGTGCTGAGATACAGGCTGCTCCAACCTGCTGTAAAATGCTTGATTTCGAGAGTGAGCGAAACTAATGAAAACATTGTTGGGGTAAAACCTAAAGGGAAAGACCTAGCACCAAATCCAATTTGCCATCTGATCTAACTTCTGGAGGCAGTCAAAATGATCCTTAGAATTCTTCCCTACCTTATTCCTGTGCTGAGATACAGGCTGCTCCAACCTGCTGTAAAATGCTTGATTTCGAGAGTGAGCGAAACTAATGAAAACATTGTTGGGGTAAAACCTAAAGGGAAAGGCCTAGCACCAAGTTGCATTGGCCATCTGATCTAACTTCTGGAGGCAGTCAAAATGATCCTTAGAATTCTTCCCTACCTTATTCCTGTGCTGAGATACAGGCTGCTCCAACCTGCTGTAAAATGCTTGATTTCGAGAGTGAGCGAAACTAATGAAAACATTGTTGGGGTAAAACCTAAAGGGAAAGACCTAGCACCAAATTGCATTGGCCATCTGATCTAACTTCTGGAGGCAGTCAAAATGAGTATTTGAATTCTTCCCTACCTTATTCCTGTGCTGAGATACAGGCTGCTCCAACCTGCTGTAAAATGCTTGATTTCGAGAGTGAGCGAAACTAATGAAAACATTGTTGGGGTAAAACCTAAAGGGAAAGACCTAGCACCAAATCCAATTTGCCATCTGATCTAACTTCTGGAGGCAGTCAAAATGAGTATTTGAATTCTTCCCTACCTTATTACTGTGCTGAGATACAGGCTGCTCCAACCTGCTGTAAAATGCTTGATTTCGAGAGTGAGCGAAACTAATGAAAACATTGTTGGGGTAAAACCTAAAGGGAAAGACCTAGCACCAAATTGCATTGGCCATCTGATCTAACTTCTGGAGGCAGTCAAAATGAGTATTTGAATTCTTCCCTACCTTATTCCTGTGCTGAGATACAGGCTGCTCCAACCTGCTGTAAAATGCTTGATTTCGAGAGTGAGCGAAACTAATGAAAACATTGTTGGGGTAAAACCTAAAGGGAAAGACCTAGCACCAAATCCAATTTGCCATCTGATCTAACTTCTGGAGGCAGTCAAAATGATCCTTAGAATTCTTCCCTATCTTATTCCTGTGCTAAGATACAGGCTGCTCCAACCTGCTGTAAAATGCTTGATTTCGAGAGTGAGCGAAACTAATGAAAACATTGTTGGGGTAAAACCTAAAGGGAAAGACCTAGCACCAAATCCAATTTGCCATCTGATCTAACTTCTGGAGGCAGTCAAAATGAGTATTTGAATTCATCCCTACCTTATTCCTGTGCTGAGATACAGGCTGCTCCAACCTGCTGTAAAATGCTTGATTTCGAGAGTGAGCGAAACTAATGAAAACATTGTTGGGGTAAAACCTAAAGGGAAAGACCTAGCACCAAATCCAATTTGCCATCTGATCTAACTTCTGGAGGCAGTCAAAATGATCCTTAGAATTCTTCCCTACCTTATTCCTGTGCTGAGATACAGGCTGCTCCAACCTGCTGTAAAATGCTTGATTTCGAGAGTGAGCGAAACTAATGAAAACATTGTTGGGGTAAAACCTAAAGGGAAATGCCTAGCACCAAGTTGCATTGGCCATCTGATCTAACTTCTGGAGGCAGTCAAAATGATCCTTAGAATTCTTCCCTACCTTATTCCTGTGCTGAGATACAGGCTGCTCCAACCTGCTGTAAAATGCTTGATTTCGAGAGTGAGCGAAACTAATGAAAACATTGTTGGGGTAAAACCTAAAGGGAAAGACCTAGCACCAAATCCAATTTGCCATCTGATCTAACTTCTGGAGGCAGTCAAAATGATCCTTAGAATTCTTCCCTACCTTATTCCTGTGCTGAGATACAGGCTGCTCCAACCTGCTGTAAAATGCTTGATTTCGAGAGTGAGCGAAACTAATGAAAACATTGTTGGGGTAAAACCTAAAGGGAAAGACCTAGCACCAAATCCAATTTGCCATCTGATCTAACTTCTGGAGGCAGTCAAAATGAGCATTTGAATTCTTCCCTACCTTATTCCTGTGCTGAGATACAGGCTGCTCCAACCTGCTGTAAAATGCTTGATTTCGAGAGTGAGCGAAACTAATGAAAACATTGTTGGGGTAAAACCTAAAGGGAAAGACCTAGCACCAAATCCAATTTGCCATCTGATCTAACTTCTGGAGGCAGTCAAAATGATCCTTAGAATTCTTCCCTACCTTATTCCTGTGCTGAGATACAGGCTGCTCCAACCTGCTGTAAAATGCTTGATTTCGAGAGTGAGCGAAACTAATGAAAACATTGTTGGGGTAAAACCTAAAGGGAAAGACCTAGCACCAAATCCAATTTGCCATCTGATCTAACTTCTGGAGGCAGTCAAAATGAGCATTTGAATTCTTCCCTACCTTATTCCTGTGCTGAGATACAGGCTGCTCCAACCTGCTGTAAAATGCTTGATTTCGAGAGTGAGCGAAACTAATGAAAACATTGTTGGGGTAAAACCTAAAGGGAAAGACCTAGCACCAAATCCAATTTGCCATCTGATCTAACTTCTGGAGGCAGTCAAAATGATCCTTAGAATTCTTCCCTACCTTATTCCTGTGCTGAGATACAGGCTGCTCCAACCTGCTGTAAAATGCTTGATTTCGAGAGTGAGCGAAACTAATGAAAACATTGTTGGGGTAAAACCTAAAGGGAAAGACCTAGCACCAAATCCAATTTGCCATCTGATCTAACTTCTGGAGGCAGTCAAAATGAGCATTTGAATTCTTCCCTACCTTCTTCCTGTGCTGAGATACAGGCTGCTCCAACCTGCTGTAAAATGCTTGATTTCGAGAGTGAGCGAAACTAATGAAAACATTGTTGGGGTAAAACCTAAAGGGAAAGACCTAGCACCAAATCCAATTTGCCATCTGATCTAACTTCTGGAGGCAGTCAAAATGATCCTTAGAATTCTTCCCTACCTTATTCCTGTGCTGAGATACAGGCTGCTCCAACCTGCTGTAAAATGCTTGATTTCGAGAGTGAGCGAAACTAATGAAAACATTGTTGGGGTAAAACCTAAAGGGAAAGACCTAGCACCAAATCCAATTTGCCATCTGATCTAACTTCTGGAGGCAGTCAAAATGAGTATTTGAATTCATCCCTACCTTATTCCTGTGCTGAGATACAGGCTGCTCCAACCTGCTGTAAAATGCTTGATTTCGAGAGTGAGCGAAACTAATGAAAACATTGTTGGGGTAAAACCTAAAGGGAAAGACCTAGCACCAAATCCAATTTGCCATCTGATCTAACTTCTGGAGGCAGTCAAAATGATCCTTAGAATTCTTCCCTACCTTATTCCTGTGCTGAGATACAGGCTGCTCCAACCTGCTGTAAAATGCTTGATTTCGAGAGTGAGCGAAACTAATGAAAACATTGTTGGGGTAAAACCTAAAGGGAAAGACCTAGCACCAAATCCAATTTGCCATCTGATCTAACTTCTGGAGGCAGTCAAAATGATCCTTAGAATTCTTCCCTACCTTCTTCCTGTGCTGAGATACAGGCTGCTCCAACCTGCTGTAAAATGCTTGATTTCGAGAGTGAGCGAAACTAATGAAAACATTGTTGGGGTAAAACCTAAAGGGAAAGACCTAGCACCAAATCCAATTTGCCATCTGATCTAACTTCTGGAGGCAGTCAAAATGATCCTTAGAATTCTTCCCTACCTTATTCCTGTGCTGAGATACAGGCTGCTCCAACCTGCTGTAAAATGCTTGATTTCGAGAGTGAGCGAAACTAATGAAAACATTGTTGGGGTAAAACCTAAAGGGAAAGACCTAGCACCAAATCCAATTTGCCATCTGATCTAACTTCTGGAGGCAGTCAAAATGATCCTTAGAATTCTTCCCTACCTTATTCCTGTGCTGAGATACAGGCTGCTCCAACCTGCTGTAAAATGCTTGATTTCGAGAGTGAGCGAAACTAATGAAAACATTGTTGGGGTAAAACCTAAAGGGAAAGACCTAGCACCAAATCCAATTTGCCATCTGATCTAACTTCTGGAGGCAGTCAAAATGAGCATTTGAATTCTTCCCTACCTTATTCCTGTGCTGAGATACAGGCTGCTCCAACCTGCTGTAAAATGCTTGATTTCGAGAGTGAGCGAAACTAATGAAAACATTGTTGGGGTAAAACCTAAAGGGAAAGACCTAGCACCAAATCCAATTTGCCATCTGATCTAACTTCTGGAGGCAGTCAAAATGATCCTTAGAATTCTTCCCTACCTTATTCCTGTGCTGAGATACAGGCTGCTCCAACCTGCTGTAAAATGCTTGATTTCGAGAGTGAGCGAAACTAATGAAAACATTGTTGGGGTAAAACCTAAAGGGAAAGACCTAGCACCAAATCCAATTTGCCATCTGATCTAACTTCTGGAGGCAGTCAAAATGAGTATTTGAATTCTTCCCTACCTTATTCCTGTGCTGAGATACAGGCTGCTCCAACCTGCTGTAAAATGCTTGATTTCGAGAGTGAGCGAAACTAATGAAAACATTGTTGGGGTAAAACCTAAAGGGAAAGGCGTAGCACCAAATTGCATTGGCCATCTGATCTAACTTCTGGAGGCAGTCAAAATGAGTATTTGAATTCTTCCCTACCTTATTCCTGTGCTGAGATACAGGCTGCTCCAACCTCCTGTAAAATGCTTGATTTCGAGAGTGAGCGAAACTAATGAAAACATTGTTGGGGTAAAACCTAAAGGGAAAGACCTAGCACCAAATCCAATTTGCCATCTGATCTAACTTCTGGAGGCAGTCAAAATGATCCTTAGAATTCTTCCCTACCTTATTCCTGTGCTGAGATACAGGCTGCTCCAACCTGCTGTAAAATGCTTGATTTCGAGAGTGAGCGAAACTAATGAAAACATTGTTGGGGTAAAACCTAAAGGGAAAGACCTAGCACCAAATCCAATTTGCCATCTGATCTAACTTCTGGAGGCAGTCAAAATGAGCATTTGAATTCTTCCCTACCTTCTTCCTGTGCTGAGATACAGGCTGCTCCAACCTGCTGTAAAATGCTTGATTTCGAGAGTGAGCGAAACTAATGAAAACATTGTTGGGGTAAAACCTAAAGGGAAAGACCTAGCACCAAATCCAATTTGCCATCTGATCTAACTTCTGGAGGCAGTCAAAATGATCCTTAGAATTCTTCCCTACCTTATTCCTGTGCTGAGATACAGGCTGCTCCAACCTGCTGTAAAATGCTTGATTTCGAGAGTGAGCGAAACTAATGAAAACATTGTTGGGGTAAAACCTAAAGGGAAAGACCTAGCACCAAATCCAATTTGCCATCTGATCTAACTTCTGGAGGCAGTCAAAATGAGTATTTGAATTCATCCCTACCTTATTCCTGTGCTGAGATACAGGCTGCTCCAACCTGCTGTAAAATGCTTGATTTCGAGAGTGAGCGAAACTAATGAAAACATTGTTGGGGTAAAACCTAAAGGGAAAGACCTAGCACCAAATCCAATTTGCCATCTGATCTAACTTCTGGAGGCAGTCAAAATGATCCTTAGAATTCTTCCCTACCTTATTCCTGTGCTGAGATACAGGCTGCTCCAACCTGCTGTAAAATGCTTGATTTCGAGAGTGAGCGAAACTAATGAAAACATTGTTGGGGTAAAACCTAAAGGGAAATGCCTAGCACCAAGTTGCATTGGCCATCTGATCTAACTTCTGGAGGCAGTCAAAATGATCCTTAGAATTCTTCCCTACCTTATTCCTGTGCTGAGATACAGGCTGCTCCAACCTGCTGTAAAATGCTTGATTTCGAGAGTGAGCGAAACTAATGAAAACATTGTTGGGGTAAAACCTAAAGGGAAAGACCTAGCACCAAATCCAATTTGCCATCTGATCTAACTTCTGGAGGCAGTCAAAATGATCCTTAGAATTCTTCCCTACCTTATTCCTGTGCTGAGATACAGGCTGCTCCAACCTGCTGTAAAATGCTTGATTTCGAGAGTGAGCGAAACTAATGAAAACATTGTTGGGGTAAAACCTAAAGGGAAAGACCTAGCACCAAATCCAATTTGCCATCTGATCTAACTTCTGGAGGCAGTCAAAATGATCCTTAGAATTCTTCCCTACCTTATTCCTGTGCTGAGATACAGGCTGCTCCAACCTGCTGTAAAATGCTTGATTTCGAGAGTGAGCGAAACTAATGAAAACATTGTTGGGGTAAAACCTAAAGGGAAAGACCTAGCACCAAATCCAATTTGCCATCTGATCTAACTTCTGGAGGCAGTCAAAATGAGCATTTGAATTCTTCCCTACCTTATTCCTGTGCTGAGATACAGGCTGCTCCAACCTGCTGTAAAATGCTTGATTTCGAGAGTGAGCGAAACTAATGAAAACATTGTTGGGGTAAAACCTAAAGGGAAAGACCTAGCACCAAATCCAATTTGCCATCTGATCTAACTTCTGGAGGCAGTCAAAATGATCCTTAGAATTCTTCCCTACCTTATTCCTGTGCTGAGATACAGGCTGCTCCAACCTGCTGTAAAATGCTTGATTTCGAGAGTGAGCGAAACTAATGAAAACATTGTTGGGGTAAAACCTAAAGGGAAAGACCTAGCACCAAATCCAATTTGCCATCTGATCTAACTTCTGGAGGCAGTCAAAATGAGTATTTGAATTCTTCCCTACCTTATTCCTGTGCTGAGATACAGGCTGCTCCAACCTGCTGTAAAATGCTTGATTTCGAGAGTGAGCGAAACTAATGAAAACATTGTTGGGGTAAAACCTAAAGGGAAAGGCCTAGCACCAAATTGCATTGGCCATCTGATCTAACTTCTGGAGGCAGTCAAAATGAGTATTTGAATTCTTCCCTACCTTATTCCTGTGCTGAGATACAGGCTGCTCCAACCTGCTGTAAAATGCTTGATTTCGAGAGTGAGCGAAACTAATGAAAACATTGTTGGGGTAAAACCTAAAGGGAAAGACCTAGCACCAAATCCAATTTGCCATCTGATCTAACTTCTGGAGGCAGTCAAAATGATCCTTAGAATTCTTCCCTACCTTATTCCTGTGCTGAGATACAGGCTGCTCCAACCTGCTGTAAAATGCTTGATTTCGAGAGTGAGCGAAACTAATGAAAACATTGTTGGGGTAAAACCTAAAGGGAAAGGCCTAGCACCAAGTTGCATTGGCCATCTGATCTAACTTCTGGAGGCAGTCAAAATGATCCTTAGAATTCTTCCCTACCTTATTCCTGTGCTGAGATACAGGCTGCTCCAACCTGCTGTAAAATGCTTGATTTCGAGAGTGAGCGAAACTAATGAAAACATTGTTGGGGTAAAACCTAAAGGGAAAGACCTAGCACCAAATCCAATTTGCCATCTGATCTAACTTCTGGAGGCAGTCAAAATGAGTATTTGAATTCTTCCCTACCTTATTCCTGTGCTGAGATACAGGCTGCTCCAACCTGCTGTAAAATGCTTGATTTCGAGAGTGAGCGAAACTAATGAAAACATTGTTGGGGTAAAACCTAAAGGGAAAGGCCTAGCACCAAATTGCATTGGCCATCTGATCTAACTTCTGGAGGCAGTCAAAATGAGTATTTGAATTCTTCCCTACCTTATTCCTGTGCTGAGATACAGGCTGCTCCAACCTGCTGTAAAATGCTTGATTTCGAGAGTGAGCGAAACTAATGAAAACATTGTTGGGGTAAAACCTAAAGGGAAAGACCTAGCACCAAATCCAATTTGCCATCTGATCTAACTTCTGGAGGCAGTCAAAATGATCCTTAGAATTCTTCCCTACCTTATTCCTGTGCTGAGATACAGGCTGCTCCAACCTGCTGTAAAATGCTTGATTTCGAGAGTGAGCGAAACTAATGAAAACATTGTTGGGGTAAAACCTAAAGGGAAAGGCCTAGCACCAAATTGCATTGGCCATCTGATCTAACTTCTGGAGGCAGTCAAAATGAGTATTTGAATTCTTCCCTACCTTATTCCTGTGCTGAGATACAGGCTGCTCCAACCTGCTGTAAAATGCTTGATTTCGAGAGTGAGCGAAACTAATGAAAACATTGTTGGGGTAAAACCTAAAGGGAAAGACCTAGCACCAAATCCAATTTGCCATCTGATCTAACTTCTGGAGGCAGTCAAAATGATCCTTAGAATTCTTCCCTACCTTATTCCTGTGCTGAGATACAGGCTGCTCCAACCTGCTGTAAAATGCTTGATTTCGAGAGTGAGCGAAACTAATGAAAACATTGTTGGGGTAAAACCTAAAGGGAAAGACCTAGCACCAAATTGCATTGGCCATCTGATCTAACTTCTGGAGGCAGTCAAAATGATCCTTAGAATTCTTCCCTACCTTATTCCTGTGCTGAGATACAGGCTGCTCCAACCTGCTGTAAAATGCTTGATTTCGAGAGTGAGCGAAACTAATGAAAACATTGTTGGAGTAAAACCTAAAGGGAAAGACCTAGCACCAAATCCAATTTGCCATCTGATCTAACTTCTGGAGGCAGACAAAATGAGTATTTGAATTCTTCCCTACCTTATTACTGTGCTGAGATACAGGCTGCTCCAACCTGCTGTAAAATGCTTGATTTCGAGAGTGAGCGAAACTAATGAAAACATTGTTGGGGTAAAACCTAAAGGGAAAGACCTAGCACCAAATCCAATTTGCCATCTGATCTAACTTCTGGAGGCAGTCAAAATGATCCTTAGAATTCTTCCCTACCTTATTCCTGTGCTGAGATACAGGCTGCTCCAACCTGCTGTAAAATGCTTGATTTCGAGAGTGAGCGAAACTAATGAAAACATTGTTGGAGTAAAACCTAAAGGGAAAGACCTAGCACCAAATCCAATTTGCCATCTGATCTAACTTCTGGAGGCAGACAAAATGAGTATTTGAATTCTTCCCTACCTTATTACTGTGCTGAGATACAGGCTGCTCCAACCTGCTGTAAAATGCTTGATTTCGAGAGTGAGCGAAACTAATGAAAACATTGTTGGGGTAAAACCTAAAGGGAAAGGCCTAGCACCAAATTGCATTGGCCATCTGATCTAACTTCTGGAGGCAGTCAAAAGGAGTATTTGAATTCTTCCCTACCTTATTCCTGTGCTGAGATACAGGCTGCTCCAACCTGCTGTAAAATGCTTGATTTCGAGAGTGAGCGAAACTAATGAAAACATTGTTGGGGTAAAACCTAAAGGGAAAGACCTAGCACCAAATCCAATTTGCCATCTGATCTAACTTCTGGAGGCAGTCAAAATGATCCTTTGAATTCTTCCCTACCTTATTCCTGTGCTGAGATACAGGCTGCTCCAACCTGCTGTAAAATGCTTGATTTCGAGAGTGAGCGAAACTAATGAAAACATTGTTGGGGTAAAACCTAAAGGGAAAGACCTAGCACCAAATTGCATTGGCCATCTGATCTAACTTCTGGAGGCAGTCAAAATGATCCTTAGAATTCTTCCCTACCTTATTCCTGTGCTGAGATACAGGCTGCTCCAACCTGCTGTAAAATGCTTGATTTCGAGAGTGAGCGAAACTAATGAAAACATTGTTGGGGTAAAACCTAAAGGGAAAGACCTAGCACCAAATCCAATTTGCCATCTGATCTAACTTCTGGAGGCAGTCAAAATGATCCTTAGAATTCTTCCCTACCTTATTCCTGTGCTGAGATACAGGCTGCTCCAACCTGCTGTAAAATGCTTGATTTCGAGAGTGAGCGAAACTAATGAAAACATTGTTGGGGTAAAACCTAAAGGGAAAGACCTAGCACCAAATCCAATTTGCCATCTGATCTAACTTCTGGAGGCAGTCAAAATGAGCCTTAGAATTCTTCCCTACCTTATTCCTGTGCTGAGATACAGGCTGCTCCAACCTGCTGTAAAATGCTTGATTTCGAGAGTGAGCGAAACTAATGAAAACATTGTTGGGGTAAAACCTAAAGGGAAAGACCTAGCACCAAATCCAATTTGCCATCTGATCTAACTTCTGGAGGCAGTCAAAATGATCCTTAGAATTCTTCCCTACCTTATTCCTGTGCTGAGATACAGGCTGCTCCAACCTGCTGTAAAATGCTTGATTTCGAGAGTGAGCGAAACTAATGAAAACATTGTTGGGGTAAAACCTAAAGGGAAAGGCCTAGCAACAAGTTGCATTGGCCATCTGATCTAACTTCTGGAGGCAGTCAAAATGATCCTTAGAATTCTTCCCTACCTTATTCCTGTGCTGAGATACAGGCTGCTCCAACCTGCTGTAAAATGCTTGATTTCGAGAGTGAGCGAAACTAATGAAAACATTGTTGGGGTAAAACCTAAAGGGAAAGACCTAGCACCAAATCCAATTTGCCATCTGATCTAACTTCTGGAGGCAGACAAAATGAGTATTTGAATTCTTCCCTACCTTATTACTGTGCTGAGATACAGGCTGCTCCAACCTGCTGTAAAATGCTTGATTTCGAGAGTGAGCGAAACTAATGAAAACATTGTTGGGGTAAAACCTAAAGGGAAAGACCTAGCACCAAATCCAATTTGCCATCTGATCTAACTTCTGGAGGCAGTCAAAATGATCCTTAGAATTCTTCCCTACCTTATTCCTGTGCTGAGATACAGGCTGCTCCAACCTGCTGTAAAATGCTTGATTTCGAGAGTGAGCGAAACTAATGAAAACATTGTTGGGGTAAAACCTAAAGGGAAAGACCTAGCACCAAATCCAATTTGCCATCTGATCTAACTTCTGGAGGCAGTCAAAATGAGTATTTGAATTCTTCCCTACCTTCTTCCTGTGCTGAGATACAGGCTGCTCCAACCTGCTGTAAAATGCTTGATTTCGAGAGTGAGCGAAACTAATGAAAACATTGTTGGGGTAAAACCTAAAGGGAAAGACCTAGCACCAAATCCAATTTGCCATCTGATCTAACTTCTGGAGGCAGTCAAAATGATCCTTAGAATTCTTCCCTACCTTATTCCTGTGCTGAGATACAGGCTGCTCCAACCTGCTGTAAAATGCTTGATTTCGAGAGTGAGCGAAACTAATGAAAACATTGTTGGGGTAAAACCTAAAGGGAAAGACCTAGCACCAAATCCAATTTGCCATCTGATCTAACTTCTGGAGGCAGTCAAAATGAGTATTTGAATTCTTCCCTACCTTATTCCTGTGCTGAGATACAGGCTGCTCCAACCTGCTGTAAAATGCTTGATTTCGAGAGTGAGCGAAACTAATGAAAACATTGTTGGGGTAAAACCTAAAGGGAAAGGCCTAGCACCAAATTGCATTGGCCATCTGATCTAACTTCTGGAGGCAGTCAAAATGAGTATTTGAATTCTTCCCTACCTTATTCCTGTGCTGAGATACAGGCTGCTCCAACCTGCTGTAAAATGCTTGATTTCGAGAGTGAGCGAAACTAATGAAAACATTGTTGGGGTAAAACCTAAAGGGAAAGACCTAGCACCAAATCCAATTTGCCATCTGATCTAACTTCTGGAGGCAGTCAAAATGATCCTTAGAATTCTTCCCTACCTTATTCCTGTGCTGAGATACAGGCTGCTCCAACCTGCTGTAAAATGCTTGATTTCGAGAGTGAGCGAAACTAATGAAAACATTGTTGGGGTAAAACCTAAAGGGAAAGACCTAGCACCAAATCCAATTTGCCATCTGATCTAACTTCTGGAGGCAGTCAAAATGATCCTTAGAATTCTTCCCTACCTTATTCCTGTGCTGAGATACAGGCTGCTCCAACCTGCTGTAAAATGCTTGATTTCGAGAGTGAGCGAAACTAATGAAAACATTGTTGGGGTAAAACCTAAAGGGAAAGACCTAGCACCAAATCCAATTTGCCATCTGATCTAACTTCTGGAGGCAGTCAAAATGATCCTTAGAATTCTTCCCTACCTTATTCCTGTGCTGAGATACAGGCTGCTCCAACCTGCTGTAAAATGCTTGATTTCGAGAGTGAGCGAAACTAATGAAAACATTGTTGGGGTAAAACCTAAAGGGAAAGACCTAGCACCAAATTGCATTGGCCATCTGATCTAACTTCTGGAGGCAGTCAAATGATCCTTAGAATTCTTCCCTACCTTATTCCTGTGCTGAGATACAGGCTGCTCCAACCTGCTGTAAAATGCTTGATTTCGAGAGTGAGCGAAACTAATGAAAACATTGTTGGGGTAAAACCTAAAGGGAAAGACCTAGCACCAAATCCAATTTGCCATCTGATCTAACTTCTGGAGGCAGTCAAAATGATCCTTAGAATTCTTCCCTACCTTATTCCTGTGCTGAGATACAGGCTGCTCCAACCTGCTGTAAAATGCTTGATTTCGAGAGTGAGCGAAACTAATGAAAACATTGTTGGGGTAAAACCTAAAGGGAAAGACCTAGCACCAAATCCAATTTGCCATCTGATCTAACTTCTGGAGGCAGTCAAAATGATCCTTAGAATTCTTCCCTACCTTATTCCTGTGCTGAGATACAGGCTGCTCCAACCTGCTGTAAAATGCTTGATTTCGAGAGTGAGCGAAACTAATGAAAACATTGTTGGGGTAAAACCTAAAGGGAAAGGCCTAGCACCAAGTTGCATTGGCCATCTGATCTAACTTCTGGAGGCAGTCAAAATGATCCTTAGAATTCTTCCCTACCTTATTCCTGTGCTGAGATACAGGCTGCTCCAACCTGCTGTAAAATGCTTGATTTCGAGAGTGAGCGAAACTAATGAAAACATTGTTGGGGTAAAACCTAAAGGGAAAGACCTAGCACCAAATCCAATTTGCCATCTGATCTAACTTCTGGAGGCAGTCAAAATGATCCTTAGAATTCTTCCCTACCTTATTACTGTGCTGAGATACAGGCTGCTCCAACCTGCTGTAAAATGCTTGATTTCGAG
Organism: Melanerpes formicivorus; assembly: GCF_026170545.1. Classification (NCBI taxonomy): domain Eukaryota; kingdom Metazoa; phylum Chordata; class Aves; order Piciformes; family Picidae; genus Melanerpes; species Melanerpes formicivorus. The sequence goes on from NW_027143190.1 coordinate 37,243, forward strand.
AGTGAGCGAAACTAATGAAAACATTGTTGGGGTAAAACCTAAAGGGAAAGACCTAGCACCAAATCCAATTTGCCATCTGATCTAACTTCTGGAGGCAGTCAAAATGATCCTTAGAATTCTTCCCTACCTTATTCCTGTGCTGAGATACAGGCTGCTCCAACCTGCTGTAAAATGCTTGATTTCGAGAGTGAGCGAAACTAATGAAAACATTGTTGGGGTAAAACCTAAAGGGAAAGACCTAGCACCAAATCCAATTTGCCATCTGATCTAACTTCTGGAGGCAGTCAAAATGATCCTTAGAATTCTTCCCTACCTTATTCCTGTGCTGAGATACAGGCTGCTCCAACCTGCTGTAAAATGCTTGATTTCGAGAGTGAGCGAAACTAATGAAAACATTGTTGGGGTAAAACCTAAAGGGAAAGACCTAGCACCAAATCCAATTTGCCATCTGATCTAACTTCTGGAGGCAGTCAAAATGATCCTTAGAATTCTTCCCTACCTTATTCCTGTGCTGAGATACAGGCTGCTCCAACCTGCTGTAAAATGCTTGATTTCGAGAGTGAGCGAAACTAATGAAAACATTGTTGGGGTAAAACCTAAAGGGAAAGACCTAGCACCAAATTGCATTGGCCATCTGATCTAACTTCTGGAGGCAGTCAAAATGAGTATTTGAATTCTTCCCTACCTTATTCCTGTGCTGAGATACAGGCTGCTCCAACCTGCTGTAAAATGCTTGATTTCGAGAGTGAGCGAAACTAATGAAAACATTGTTGGGGTAAAACCTAAAGGGAAAGACCTAGCACCAAATCCAATTTGCCATCTGATCTAACTTCTGGAGGCAGTCAAAATGATCCTTAGAATTCTTCCCTACCTTATTCCTGTGCTGAGATACAGGCTGCTCCAACCTGCTGTAAAATGCTTGATTTCGAGAGTGAGCGAAACTAATGAAAACATTGTTGGGGTAAAACCTAAAGGGAAAGGCCTAGCACCAAGTTACATTGGCCATCTGATCTAACTCCTGGAGGCAGTCAAAATGATCCTTAGAATTCTTCCCTACCTTATTCCTGTGCTGAGATACAGGCTGCTCCAACCTGCTGTAAAATGCTTGATTTCGAGAGTGAGCGAAACTAATGAAAACATTGTTGGGGTAAAACCTAAAGGGAAAGACCTAGCACCAAATTGCATTGGCCATCTGATCTAACTTCTGGAGGCAGTCAAAATGAGTATTTGAATTCATCCCTACCTTATTCCTGTGCTGAGATACAGGCTGCTCCAACCTGCTGTAAAATGCTTGATTTCGAGAGTGAGCGAAACTAATGAAAACATTGTTGGGGTAAAACCTAAAGGGAAAGGCCTAGCACCAAATTGCATTGGCCATCTGATCTAACTTCTGGAGGCAGTCAAAATGAGTATTTGAATTCTTCCCTACCTTATTCCTGTGCTGAGATACAGGCTGCTCCAACCTGCTGTAAAATGCTTGATTTCGAGAGTGAGCGAAACTAATGAAAACATTGTTGGGGTAAAACCTAAAGGGAAAGACCTAGCACCAAATCCAATTTGCCATCTGATCTAACTTCTGGAGGCAGTCAAAATGATCCTTAGAATTCTTCCCTACCTTATTCCTGTGCTGAGATACAGGCTGCTCCAACCTGCTGTAAAATGCTTGATTTCGAGAGTGAGCGAAACTAATGAAAACATTGTTGGGGTAAAACCTAAAGGGAAAGACCTAGCACCAAATCCAATTTGCCATCTGATCTAACTTCTGGAGGCAGTCAAAATGATCCTTAGAATTCTTCCCTACCTTATTCCTGTGCTGAGATACAGGCTGCTCCAACCTGCTGTAAAATGCTTGATTTCGAGAGTGAGCGAAACTAATGAAAACATTGTTGGGGTAAAACCTAAAGGGAAAGACCTAGCACCAAATTGCATTGGCCATCTGATCTAACTTCTGGAGGCAGTCAAAATGAGTATTTGAATTCTTCCCTACCTTATTCCTGTGCTGAGATACAGGCTGCTCCAACCTGCTGTAAAATGCTTGATTTCGAGAGTGAGCGAAACTAATGAAAACATTGTTGGGGTAAAACCTAAAGGGAAAGACCTAGCACCAAATCCAATTTGCCATCTGATCTAACTTCTGGAGGCAGTCAAAATGATCCTTAGAATTCTTCCCTACCTTATTCCTGTGCTGAGATACAGGCTGCTCCAACCTGCTGTAAAATGCTTGATTTCGAGAGTGAGCGAAACTAATGAAAACATTGTTGGGGTAAAACCTAAAGGGAAAGGCCTAGCACCAAGTTGCATTGGCCATCCGATCTAACTTCTGGAGGCAGTCAAAATGATCCTTAGAATTCTTCCCTACCTTATTCCTGTGCTGAGATACAGGCTGCTCCAACCTGCTGTAAAATGCTTGATTTCGAGAGTGAGCGAAACTAATGAAAACATTGTTGGGGTAAAACCTAAAGGGAAAGACCTAGCACCAAATCCAATTTGCCATCTGATCTAACTTCTGGAGGCAGTCAAAATGAGTATTTGAATTCTTCCCTACCTTATTCCTGTGCTGAGATACAGGCTGCTCCAACCTGCTGTAAAATGCTTGATTTCGAGAGTGAGCGAAACTAATGAAAACATTGTTGGGGTAAAACCTAAAGGGAAAGACCTAGCACCAAATCCAATTTGCCATCTGATCTAACTTCTGGAGGCAGTCAAAATGATCCTTAGAATTCTTCCCTACCTTATTCCTGTGCTGAGATACAGGCTGCTCCAACCTGCTGTAAAATGCTTGATTTCGAGAGTGAGCGAAACTAATGAAAACATTGTTGGGGTAAAACCTAAAGGGAAAGGCCTAGCACCAAGTTACATTGGCCATCTGATCTAACTCCTGGAGGCAGTCAAAATGATCCTTAGAATTCTTCCCTACCTTATTCCTGTGCTGAGATACAGGCTGCTCCAACCTGCTGTAAAATGCTTGATTTCGAGAGTGAGCGAAACTAATGAAAACATTGTTGGGGTAAAACCTAAAGGGAAAGACCTAGCACCAAATTGCATTGGCCATCTGATCTAACTTCTGGAGGCAGTCAAAATGAGTATTTGAATTCTTCCCTACCTTATTCCTGTGCTGAGATACAGGCTGCTCCAACCTGCTGTAAAATGCTTGATTTCGAGAGTGAGCGAAACTAATGAAAACATTGTTGGGGTAAAACCTAAAGGGAAAGACCTAGCACCAAATCCAATTTGCCATCTGATCTAACTTCTGGAGGCAGTCAAAATGATCCTTAGAATTCTTCCCTACCTTATTCCTGTGCTGAGATACAGGCTGCTCCAACCTGCTGTAAAATGCTTGATTTCGAGAGTGAGCGAAACTAATGAAAACATTGTTGGGGTAAAACCTAAAGGGAAAGACCTAGCACCAAATCCAATTTGCCATCTGATCTAACTTCTGGAGGCAGTCAAAATGAGTATTTGAATTCTTCCCTACCTTCTTCCTGTGCTGAGATACAGGCTGCTCCAACCTGCTGTAAAATTCTTGATTTCGAGAGTGAGCGAAACTAATGAAAACATTGTTGGGGTAAAACCTAAAGGGAAAGACCTAGCACCAAATCCAATTTGCCATCTGATCTAACTTCTGGAGGCAGTCAAAATGATCCTTAGAATTCTTCCCTACCTTATTCCTGTGCTGAGATACAGGCTGCTCCAACCTGCTGTAAAATGCTTGATTTCGAGAGTGAGCGAAACTAATGAAAACATTGTTGGGGTAAAACCTAAAGGGAAAGACCTAGCACCTAATCCAATTTGCCATCTGATCTAACTTCTGGAGGCAGTCAAAATGATCCTTAGAATTCTTCCCTACCTTATTCCTGTGCTGAGATACAGGCTGCTCCAACCTGCTGTAAAATGCTTGATTTCGAGAGTGAGCGAAACTAATGAAAACATTGTTGGGGTAAAACCTAAAGGGAAAGACCTAGCACCAAATCCAATTTGCCATCTGATCTAACTTCTGGAGGCAGTCAAAATGATCCTTAGAATTCTTCCCTACCTTATTCCTGTGCTGAGATACAGGCTGCTCCAACCTGCTGTAAAATGCTTGATTTCGAGAGTGAGCGAAACTAATGAAAACATTGTTGGGGTAAAACCTAAAGGGAAAGACCTAGCACCAAATCCAATTTGCCATCTGATCTAACTTCTGGAGGCAGTCAAAATGATCCTTAGAATTCTTCCCTACCTTATTCCTGTGCTGAGATACAGGCTGCTCCAACCTGCTGTAAAATGCTTGATTTCGAGAGTGAGCGAAACTAATGAAAACATTGTTGGGGTAAAACCTAAAGGGAAAGGCCTAGCACCAAGTTGCATTGGCCATCTGATCTAACTTCTGGAGGCAGTCAAAATGATCCTTAGAATTCTTCCCTACCTTATTCCTGTGCTGAGATACAGGCTGCTCCAACCTGCTGTAAAATGCTTGATTTCGAGAGTGAGCGAAACTAATGAAAACATTGTTGGGGTAAAACCTAAAGGGAAAGACCTAGCACCAAATCCAATTTGCCATCTGATCTAACTTCTGGAGGCAGTCAAAATGATCCTTAGAATTCTTCCCTACCTTATTCCTGTGCTGAGATACAGGCTGCTCCAACCTGCTGTAAAATGCTTGATTTCGAGTGTGAGCGAAACTAATGAAAACATTGTTGGGGTAAAACCTAAAGGGAAAGGCCTAGCACCAAATTGCATTGGCCATCTGATCTAACTTCTGGAGGCAGTCAAAATGAGTATTTGAATTCTTCCCTACCTGATTCCTGTGCTGAGATACAGGCTGCTCCAACCTGCTGTAAAATGCTTGATTTCGAGAGTGAGCGAAACTAATGAAAACATTGTTGGGGTAAAACCTAAAGGGAAAGACCTAGCACCAAATCCAATTTGCCATCTGATCTAACTTCTGGAGGCAGTCAAAATGATCCTTAGAATTCTTCCCTACCTTATTCCTGTGCTGAGATACAGGCTGCTCCAACCTGCTGTAAAATGCTTGATTTCGAGAGTGAGCGAAACTAATGAAAACATTGTTGGGGTAAAACCTAAAGGGAAAGACCTAGCACCAAATTCCATTGGCCATCTGATCTAACTTCTGGAGGCAGTCAAAATGATCCTTAGAATTCTTCCCTACCTTATTCCTGTGCTGAGATACAGGCTGCTCCAACCTGCTGTAAAATGCTTGATTTCGAGAGTGAGCGAATCTAATGAAAACATTGTTGGGGTAAAACCTAAAGGGAAAGACCTAGCACCAAATCCAATTTGCCATCTGATCTAACTTCTGGAGGCAGTCAAAATGATCCTTAGAATTCTTCCCTACCTTATTCCTGTGCTGAGATACAGGCTGCTCCAACCTGCTGTAAAATGCTTGATTTCGAGAGTGAGAGAAACTAATGAAAACATTGTTGGGGTAAAACCTAAAGGGAAAGGCCTAGCACCAAGTTGCATTGGCCATCTGATCTAACTCCTGGAGGCAGTCAAAATGATCCTTAGAATTCTTCCCTACCTTATTCCTGTGCTGAGATACAGGCTGCTCCAACCTGCTGTAAAATGCTTGATTTCGAGAGTGAGCGAAACTAATGAAAACATTGTTGGGGTAAAACCTAAAGGGAAAGACCTAGCACCAAATTGCATTGGCCATCTGATCTAACTTCTGGAGGCAGTCAAAATGAGTATTTGAATTCTTCCCTACCTTATTCCTGTGCTGAGATACAGGCTGCTCCAACCTGCTGTAAAATGCTTGATTTCGAGAGTGAGCGAAACTAATGAAAACATTGTTGGGGTAAAACCTAAAGGGAAAGACCTAGCACCAAATCCAATTTGCCATCTGATCTAACTTCTGGAGGCAGTCAAAATGATCCTTAGAATTCTTCCCTACCTTATTCCTGTGCTGAGATACAGGCTGCTCCAACCTGCTGTAAAATGCTTGATTTCGAGAGTGAGCGAAACTAATGAAAACATTGTTGGGGTAAAACCTAAAGGGAAAGACCTAGCACCAAATCCAATTTGCCATCTGATCTAACTTCTGGAGGCAGTCAAAATGATCCTTAGAATTCTTCCCTACCTTATTCCTGTGCTGAGATACAGGCTGCTCCAACCTGCTGTAAAATGCTTGATTTCGAGAGTGAGCGAAACTAATGAAAACATTGTTGGGGTAAAACCTAAAGGGAAAGGCCTAGCACCAAGTTACATTGGCCATCTGATCTAACTCCTGGAGGCAGTCAAAATGATCCTTAGAATTCTTCCCTACCTTATTCCTGTGCTGAGATACAGGCTGCTCCAACCTGCTGTAAAATGCTTGATTTCGAGAGTGAGCGAAACTAATGAAAACATTGTTGGGGTAAAACCTAAAGGGAAAGACCTAGCACCAAATTGCATTGGACATCTGATCTAACTTCTGGAGGCAGTCAAAATGAATATTTGAATTCTTCCCTACCTTATTCCTGTGCTGAGATACAGGCTGCTCCAACCTGCTGTAAAATGCTTGATTTCGAGAGTGAGCGAAACTAATGAAAACATTGTTGGGGTAAAACCTAAAGGGAAAGACCTTGCACCAAATTCCATTGGCCATCTGATCTAACTTCTGGAGGCAGTCAAAATGAGTATTTGAATTCTTCCCTACCTTATTCCTGTGCTGAGATACAGGCTGCTCCAACCTGCTGTAAAATGCTTGATTTCGAGAGTGAGCGAAACTAATGAAAACATTGTTGGGGTAAAACCTAAAGGGAAAGACCTAGCACCAAATCCAATTTGCCATCTGATCTAACTTCTGGAGGCAGTCAAAATGATCCTTAGAATTCTTCCCTACCTTATTCCTGTGCTGAGATACAGGCTGCTCCAACCTGCTGTAAAATGCTTGATTTCGAGAGTGAGCGAAACTAATGAAAACATTGTTGGGGTAAAACCTAAAGGGAAAGACCTAGCACCAAATCCAATTTGCCATCTGATCTAACTTCTGGAGGCAGTCAAAATGATCCTTAGAATTCTTCCCTACCTTATTCCTGTGCTGAGATACAGGCTGCTCCAACCTGCTGTAAAATGCTTGATTTCGAGAGTGAGCGAAACTAATGAAAACATTGTTGGGGTAAAACCTAAAGGGAAAGGCCTAGCACCAAGTCACATTGGCCATCTGATCTAACTCCTGGAGGCAGTCAAAATGATCCTTAGAATTCTTCCCTACCTTATTCCTGTGCTGAGATACAGGCTGCTCCAACCTGCTGTAAAATGCTTGATTTCGAGAGTGAGCGAAACTAATGAAAACATTGTTGGGGTAAAACCTAAAGGGAAAGACCTAGCACCAAATCCAATTTGCCATCTGATCTAACTTCTGGAGGCAGTCAAAATGATCCTTAGAATTCTTCCCTACCTTATTCCTGTGCTGAGATACAGGCTGCTCCAACCTGCTGTAAAATGCTTGATTTCGAGAGTGAGCGAAACTAATGAAAACATTGTTGGGGTAAAACCTAAAGGGAAAGACCTAGCACCAAATCCAATTTGCCATCTGATCTAACTTCTGGAGGCAGTCAAAATGAGCCTTTGAATTCTTCCCTGCCTTCTTCCTGTGCTGAGATACAGGCTGCTCCAACCTGCTGTAAAATGCTTGATTTCGAGAGTGAGCGAAACTAATGAAAACATTGTTGGGGTAAAACCTAAAGGGAAAGACCTAGCACCAAATCCAATTTGCCATCTGATCTAACTTCTGGAGGCAGTCAAAATGATCCTTAGAATTCTTCCCTACCTTATTCCTGTGCTGAGATACAGGCTGCTCCAACCTGCTGTAAAATGCTTGATTTCGAGAGTGAGCGAAACTAATGAAAACATTGTTGGGGTAAAACCTAAAGGGAAAGACCTAGCACCAAATCCAATTTGCCATCTGATCTAACTTCTGGAGGCAGTCAAAATGATCCTTAGAATTCTTCCCTACCTTATTCCTGTGCTGAGATACAGGCTGCTCCAACCTGCTGTAAAATGCTTGATTTCGAGAGTGAGCGAAACTAATGAAAACATTGTTGGGGTAAAACCTAAAGGGAAAGGCCTAGCACCAAGTTGCATTGGCCATCTGATCTAACTCCTGGAGGCAGTCAAAATGATCCTTAGAATTCTTCCCTACCTTATTCCTGTGCTGAGATACAGGCTGCTCCAACCTGCTGTAAAATGCTTGATTTCGAGAGTGAGCAAAACTAATGAAAACATTGTTGGGGTAAAACCTAAAGGGAAAGACCTAGCACCAAATCCAATTTGCCATCTGATCTAACTTCTGGAGGCAGTCAAAATGAGCCTTAGAATTCTTCCCTACCTTATTCCTGTGCTGAGATACAGGCTGCTCCAACCTGCTGTAAAATGCTTGATTTCGAGAGTGAGCGAAACTAATGAAAACATTGTTGGGGTAAAACCTAAAGGGAAAGGCCTAGCACCAAGTTACATTGGCCATCTGATCTAACTCCTGGAGGCAGTCAAAATGATCCTTAGAATTCTTCCCTACCTTATTCCTGTGCTGAGATACAGGCTGCTCCAACCTGCTGTAAAATGCTTGATTTCGAGAGTGAGCGAAACTAATGAAAACATTGTTGGGGTAAAACCTAAAGGGAAAGACCTAGCACCAAATCCAATTTGCCATCTGATCTAACTTCTGGAGGCAGTCAAAATGATCCTTAGAATTCTTCCCTACCTTATTCCTGTGCTGAGATACAGGCTGCTCCAACCTGCTGTAAAATGCTTGATTTCGAGAGTGAGCGAAACTAATGAAAACATTGTTGGGGTAAAACCTAAAGGGAAAGACCTAGCACCAAATCCAATTTGCCATCTGATCTAACTTCTGGAGGCAGTCAAAATGATCCTTAGAATTCTTCCCTACCTTATTCCTGTGCTGAGATACAGGCTGCTCCAACCTGCTGTAAAATGCTTGATTTCGAGAGTGAGCGAAACTAATGAAAACATTGTTGGGGTAAAACCTAAAGGGAAAGACCTAGCACCAAATCCAATTTGCCATCTGATCTAACTTCTGGAGGCAGTCAAAATGATCCTTAGAATTCTTCCCTACCTTATTCCTGTGCTGAGATACAGGCTGCTCCAACCTGCTGTAAAATGCTTGATTTCGAGAGTGAGCGAAACTAATGAAAACATTGTTGGGGTAAAACCTAAAGGGAAAGACCTAGCACCAAATCCAATTTGCCATCTGATCTAACTTCTGGAGGCAGTCAAAATGATCCTTAGAATTCTTCCCTACCTTATTCCTGTGCTGAGATACAGGCTGCTCCAACCTGCTGTAAAATGCTTGATTTCGAGAGTGAGCGAAACTAATGAAAACATTGTTGGGGTAAAACCTAAAGGGAAAGGCCTAGCACTAAGTTGCATTGGCCATCTGATCTAACTTCTGGAGGCAGTCAAAATGATCCTTAGAATTCTTCCCTACCTTATTCCTGTGCTGAGATACAGGCTGCTCCAACCTGCTGTAAAATGCTTGATTTCGAGAGTGAGCGAAACTAATGAAAACATTGTTGGGGTAAAACCTAAAGGGAAAGACCTAGCACCAAATCCAATTTGCCATCTGATCTAACTTCTGGAGGCAGTCAAAATGATCCTTAGAATTCTTCCCTACCTTATTCCTGTGCTGAGATACAGGCTGCTCCAACCTGCTGTAAAATGCTTGATTTCGAGAGTGAGCGAAACTAATGAAAACATTGTTGGGGTAAAACCTAAAGGGAAAGACCTAGCACCAAATCCAATTTGCCATCTGATCTAACTTCTGGAGGCAGTCAAAATGATCCTTAGAATTCTTCCCTACCTTATTCCTGTGCTGAGATACAGGCTGCTCCAACCTGCTGTAAAATGCTTGATTTCGAGAGTGAGCGAAACTAATGAAAACATTGTTGGGGTAAAACCTAAAGGGAAAGGCCTAGCACCAAGTTGCATTGGCCATCCGATCTAACTTCTGGAGGCAGTCAAAATGATCCTTAGAATTCTTCCCTACCTTATTCCTGTGCTGAGATACAGGCTGCTCCAACCTGCTGTAAAATGCTTGATTTCGAGAGTGAGCGAAACTAATGAAAACATTGTTGGGGTAAAACCTAAAGGGAAAGACCTAGCACCAAATCCAATTTGCCATCTGATCTAACTTCTGGAGGCAGTCAAAATGAGTATTTGAATTCTTCCCTACCTTATTACTGTGCTGAGATACAGGCTGCTCCAACCTGCTGTAAAATGCTTGATTTCGAGAGTGAGCGAAACTAATGAAAACATTGTTGGGGTAAAACCTAAAGGGAAAGACCTAGCACCAAATTCCATTGGCCATCTGATCTAACTTCTGGAGGCAGTCAAAATGATCCTTAGAATTCTTCCCTACCTTATTCCTGTGCTGAGATACAGGCTGCTCCAACCTGCTGTAAAATGCTTGATTTCGAGAGTGAGCGAAACTAATGAAAACATTGTTGGGGTAAAACCTAAAGGGAAAGGCCTAGCACCAAATTCCATTGGCCATCTGATCTAACTTCTGGAGGCAGTCAAAATGATCCTTAGAATTCTTCCCTACCTTATTCCTGTGCTGAGATACAGGCTGCTCCAACCTGCTGTAAAATGCTTGATTTCGAGAGTGAGCGAAACTAATGAAAACATTGTTGGGGTAAAACCTAAAGGGAAAGACCTAGCACCAAATCCAATTGGCCATCTGATCTAACTTCTGGAGGCAGTCAAAATGATCCTTAGAATTCTTCCCTACCTTATTCCTGTGCTGAGATACAGGCTGCTCCAACCTGCTGTAAAATGCTTGATTTCGAGAGTGAGCGAAACTAATGAAAACATTGTTGGGGTAAAACCTAAAGGGAAAGACCTAGCACCAAATCCAATTTGCCATCTGATCTAACTTCTGGAGGCAGTCAAAATGATCCTTAGAATTCTTCCCTACCTTATTCCTGTGCTGAGATACAGGCTGCTCCAACCTGCTGTAAAATGCTTGATTTCGAGAGTGAGCGAAACTAATGAAAACATTGTTGGGGTAAAACCTAAAGGGAAAGACCTAGCACCAAATCCAATTTGCCATCTGATCTAACTTCTGGAGGCAGTCAAAATGAGCCTTTGAATTCTTCCCTACCTTCTTCCTGTGCTGAGATACAGGCTGCTCCAACCTGCTGTAAAATGCTTGATTTCGAGAGTGAGCGAAACTAATGAAAACATTGTTGGGGTAAAACCTAAAGGGAAAGACCTAGCACCAAATCCAATTTGCCATCTGATCTAACTTCTGGAGGCAGTCAAAATGATCCTTAGAATTCTTCCCTACCTTATTCCTGTGCTGAGATACAGGCTGCTCCAACCTGCTGTAAAATGCTTGATTTCGAGAGTGAGCGAAACTAATGAAAACATTGTTGGGGTAAAACCTAAAGGGAAAGACCTAGCACCAAATCCAATTTGCCATCTGATCTAACTTCTGGAGGCAGTCAAAATGATCCTTAGAATTCTTCCCTACCTTATTCCTGTGCTGAGATACAGGCTGCTCCAACCTGCTGTAAAATGCTTGATTTCGAGAGTGAGCGAAACTAATGAAAACATTGTTGGGGTAAAACCTAAAGGGAAAGGCCTAGCACCAAGTTGCATTGGCCATCTGATCTAACTCCTGGAGGCAGTCAAAATGATCCTTAGAATTCTTCCCTACCTTATTCCTGTGCTGAGATACAGGCTGCTCCAACCTGCTGTAAAATGCTTGATTTCGAGAGTGAGCGAAACTAATGAAAACATTGTTGGGGTAAAACCTAAAGGGAAAGACCTAGCACCAAATCCAATTTGCCATCTGATCTAACTTCTGGAGGCAGTCAAAATGAGCCTTAGAATTCTTCCCTACCTTATTCCTGTGCTGAGATACAGGCTGCTCCAACCTGCTGTAAAATGCTTGATTTCGAGAGTGAGCGAAACTAATGAAAACATTGTTGGGGTAAAACCTAAAGGGAAAGGCCTAGCACCAAGTTACATTGGCCATCTGATCTAACTCCTGGAGGCAGTCAAAATGATCCTTAGAATTCTTCCCTACCTTATTCCTGTGCTGAGATACAGGCTGCTCCAACCTGCTGTAAAATGCTTGATTTCGAGAGTGAGCGAAACTAATGAAAACATTGTTGGGGTAAAACCTAAAGGGAAAGACCTAGCACCAAATCCAATTTGCCATCTGATCTAACTTCTGGAGGCAGTCAAAATGATCCTTAGAATTCTTCCCTACCTTATTCCTGTGCTGAGATACAGGCTGCTCCAACCTGCTGTAAAATGCTTGATTTCGAGAGTGAGCGAAACTAATGAAAACATTGTTGGGGTAAAACCTAAAGGGAAAGACCTAGCACCAAATCCAATTTGCCATCTGATCTAACTTCTGGAGGCAGTCAAAATGATCCTTAGAATTCTTCCCTACCTTATTCCTGTGCTGAGATACAGGCTGCTCCAACCTGCTGTAAAATGCTTGATTTCGAGAGTGAGCGAAACTAATGAAAACATTGTTGGGGTAAAACCTAAAGGGAAAGACCTAGCACCAAATCCAATTTGCCATCTGATCTAACTTCTGGAGGCAGTCAAAATGATCCTTAGAATTCTTCCCTACCTTATTCCTGTGCTGAGATACAGGCTGCTCCAACCTGCTGTAAAATGCTTGATTTCGAGAGTGAGCGAAACTAATGAAAACATTGTTGGGGTAAAACCTAAAGGGAAAGACCTAGCACCAAATCCAATTTGCCATCTGATCTAACTTCTGGAGGCAGTCAAAATGATCCTTAGAATTCTTCCCTACCTTATTCCTGTGCTGAGATACAGGCTGCTCCAACCTGCTGTAAAATGCTTGATTTCGAGAGTGAGCGAAACTAATGAAAACATTGTTGGGGTAAAACCTAAAGGGAAAGGCCTAGCACTAAGTTGCATTGGCCATCTGATCTAACTTCTGGAGGCAGTCAAAATGATCCTTAGAATTCTTCCCTACCTTATTCCTGTGCTGAGATACAGGCTGCTCCAACCTGCTGTAAAATGCTTGATTTCGAGAGTGAGCGAAACTAATGAAAACATTGTTGGGGTAAAACCTAAAGGGAAAGACCTAGCACCAAATCCAATTTGCCATCTGATCTAACTTCTGGAGGCAGTCAAAATGATCCTTAGAATTCTTCCCTACCTTATTCCTGTGCTGAGATACAGGCTGCTCCAACCTGCTGTAAAATGCTTGATTTCGAGAGTGAGCGAAACTAATGAAAACATTGTTGGGGTAAAACCTAAAGGGAAAGACCTAGCACCAAATCCAATTTGCCATCTGATCTAACTTCTGGAGGCAGTCAAAATGATCCTTAGAATTCTTCCCTACCTTATTCCTGTGCTGAGATACAGGCTGCTCCAACCTGCTGTAAAATGCTTGATTTCGAGAGTGAGCGAAACTAATGAAAACATTGTTGGGGTAAAACCTAAAGGGAAAGGCCTAGCACCAAGTTGCATTGGCCATCCGATCTAACTTCTGGAGGCAGTCAAAATGATCCTTAGAATTCTTCCCTACCTTATTCCTGTGCTGAGATACAGGCTGCTCCAACCTGCTGTAAAATGCTTGATTTCGAGAGTGAGCGAAACTAATGAAAACATTGTTGGGGTAAAACCTAAAGGGAAAGACCTAGCACCAAATCCAATTTGCCATCTGATCTAACTTCTGGAGGCAGTCAAAATGAGTATTTGAATTCTTCCCTACCTTATTACTGTGCTGAGATACAGGCTGCTCCAACCTGCTGTAAAATGCTTGATTTCGAGAGTGAGCGAAACTAATGAAAACATTGTTGGGGTAAAACCTAAAGGGAAAGACCTAGCACCAAATTCCATTGGCCATCTGATCTAACTTCTGGAGGCAGTCAAAATGATCCTTAGAATTCTTCCCTACCTTATTCCTGTGCTGAGATACAGGCTGCTCCAACCTGCTGTAAAATGCTTGATTTCGAGAGTGAGCGAAACTAATGAAAACATTGTTGGGGTAAAACCTAAAGGGAAAGGCCTAGCACCAAATTCCATTGGCCATCTGATCTAACTTCTGGAGGCAGTCAAAATGATCCTTAGAATTCTTCCCTACCTTATTCCTGTGCTGAGATACAGGCTGCTCCAACCTGCTGTAAAATGCTTGATTTCGAGAGTGAGCGAAACTAATGAAAACATTGTTGGGGTAAAACCTAAAGGGAAAGGCCTAGCACCAAATTGCATTGGCCATCTGATCTAACTTCTGGAGGCAGTCAAAATGAGTATTTGAATTCTTCCCTACCTTCTTCCTGTGCTGAGATACAGGCTGCTCCAACCTGCTGTAAAATGCTTGATTTCGAGAGTGAGCGAAACTAATGAAAACATTGTTGGGGTAAAACCTAAAGGGAAAGACCTAGCACCAAATTCCATTGGCCATCTGATCTAACTTCTGGAGGCAGTCAAAATGAGTATTTGAATTCTTCCCTACCTTATTCCTGTGCTGAGATACAGGCTGCTCCAACCTGCTGTAAAATGCTTGATTTCGAGAGTGAGCGAAACTAATGAAAACATTGTTGGGGTACAACCTAAAGGGAAAGACCTAGCACCAAATCCAATTTGCCATCTGATCTAACTTCTGGAGGCAGTCAAAATGAGTATTTGAATTCTTCCCTACCTTATTCCTGTGCTGAGATACAGGCTGCTCCAACCTGCTGTAAAATGCTTGATTTCGAGAGTGAGCGAAACTAATGAAAACATTGTTGGGGTAAAACCTAAAGGGAAAGACCTAGCACCAAATCCAATTTGCCATCTGATCTAACTTCTGGAGGCAGTCAAAATGAGTATTTGAATTCTTCCCTACCTTATTCCTGTGCTGAGATACAGGCTGCTCCAACCTGCTGTAAAATGCTTGATTTCGAGAGTGAGCGAAACTAATGAAAACATTGTTGGGGTAAAACCTAAAGGGAAAGACCTAGCACCAAATCCAATTTGCCATCTGATCTAACTTCTGGAGGCAGTCAAAATGATCCTTAGAATTCTTCCCTACCTTATTCCTGTGCTGAGATACAGGCTGCTCCAACCTGCTGTAAAATGCTTGATTTCGAGAGTGAGCGAAACTAATGAAAACATTGTTGGGGTAAAACCTAAAGGGAAAGGCCTAGCACCAAGTTGCATTGGCCATCCGATCTAACTTCTGGAGGCAGTCAAAATGATCCTTAGAATTCTTCCCTACCTTATTCCTGTGCTGAGATACAGGCTGCTCCAACCTGCTGTAAAATGCTTGATTTCGAGAGTGAGCGAAACTAATGAAAACATTGTTGGGGTAAAACCTAAAGGGAAAGACCTAGCACCAAATCCAATTTGCCATCTGATCTAACTTCTGGAGGCAGTCAAAATGATCCTTAGAATTCTTCCCTACCTTATTCCTGTGCTGAGATACAGGCTGCTCCAACCTGCTGTAAAATGCTTGATTTCGAGAGTGAGCGAAACTAATGAAAACATTGTTGGGGTAAAACCTAAAGGGAAAGACCTAGCACCAAATCCAATTTGCCATCTGATCTAACTTCTGGAGGCAGTCAAAATGATCCTTAGAATTCTTCCCTACCTTATTCCTGTGCTGAGATACAGGCTGCTCCAACCTGCTGTAAAATGCTTGATTTCGAGAGTGAGCGAAACTAATGAAAACATTGTTGGGGTAAAACCTAAAGGGAAAGGCCTAGCACCAAGTTGCATTGGCCATCCAATCTAACTTCTGGAGGCAGTCAAAATGATCCTTAGAATTCTTCCCTACCTTATTCCTGTGCTGAGATACAGGCTGCTCCAACCTGCTGTAAAATGCTTGATTTCGAGAGTGAGCGAAACTAATGAAAACATTGTTGGGGTAAAACCTAAAGGGAAAGACCTAGCACCAAATCCAATTTGCAATCTGATCTAACTTCTGGAGGCAGTCAAAATGAGTATTTGAATTCTTCCCTACCTTATTCCTGTGCTGAGATACAGGCTCCTCCAACCTGCTGTAAAATGCTTGATTTCGAGAGTGAGCGAAACTAATGAAAACATTGTTGGGGTAAAACCTAAAGGGAAAGACCTAGCACCAAATCCAATTTGCCATCTGATCTAACTTCTGGAGGCAGTCAAAATGATCCTTAGAATTCTTCCCTACCTTATTCCTGTGCTGAGATACAGGCTGCTCCAACCTGCTGTAAAATGCTTGATTTCGAGAGTGAGCGAAACTAATGAAAACATTGTTGGGCTAAAACCTAAAGGGAAAGACCTAGCACCAAATTCCATTGGCCATCTGATCTAACTTCTGGAGGCAGTCAAAATGATCCTTAGAATTCTTCCCTACCTTATTCCTGTGCTGAGATACAGGCTGCTCCAACCTGCTGTAAAATGCTTGATTTCGAGTGTGAGCGAAACTAATGAAAACATTGTTGGGGTAAAACCTAAAGGGAAAGGCCTAGCACCAAATTGCATTGGCCATCTGATCTAACTTCTGGAGGCAGTCAAAATGAGTATTTGAATTCTTCCCTACCTTATTCCTGTGCTGAGATACAGGCTGCTCCAACCTGCTGTAAAATGCTTGATTTCGAGAGTGAGCGAAACTAATGAAAACATTGTTGGGGTAAAACCTAAAGGGAAAGACCTAGCACCAAATCCAATTTGCCATCTGATCTAACTTCTGGAGGCAGTCAAAATGATCCTTAGAATTCTTCCCTACCTTATTCCTGTGCTGAGATACAGGCTGCTCCAACCTGCTGTAAAATGCTTGATTTCGAGAGTGAGCGTAACTAATGAAAACATTGTTGGGGTAAAACCTAAAGGGAAAGACCTAGCACCAAATCCAATTTGCCATCTGATCTAACTTCTGGAGGCAGTCAAAATGAGCCTTAGAATTCTTCCCTACCTTATTCCTGTGCTGAGATACAGGCTGCTCCAACCTGCTGTAAAATGCTTGATTTCGAGAGTGAGCGAAACTAATGAAAACATTGTTGGGGTAAAACCTAAAGGGAAAGACCTAGCACCAAATTCCATTGGCCATCTGATCTAACTTCTGGAGGCAGTCAAAATGAGTATTTGAATTCTTCCCTACCTTATTCCTGTGCTGAGATACAGGCTGCTCCAACCTGCTGTAAAATGCTTGATTTCGAGAGTGAGCGAAACTAATGAAAACATTGTTGGGGTAAAACCTAAAGGGAAAGACCTAGCACCAAATCCAATTTGCCATCTGATCTAACTTCTGGAGGCAGTCAAAATGATCCTTAGAATTCTTCCCTACCTTATTCCTGTGCTGAGATACAGGCTGCTCCAACCTGCTGTAAAATGCTTGATTTCGAGAGTGAGCGAAACTAATGAAAACATTGTTGGGGTAAAACCTAAAGGGAAAGACCTAGCACCAAATCCAATTTGCCATCTGATCTAACTTCTGGAGGCAGTCAAAATGATCCTTAGAATTCTTCCCTACCTTATTCCTGTGCTGAGATACAGGCTGCTCCAACCTGCTGTAAAATGCTTGATTTCGAGAGTGAGCGAAACTAATGAAAACATTGTTGGGGTAAAACCTAAAGGGAAAGACCTAGCACCAAATCCAATTTGCCATCTGATCTAACTTCTGGAGGCAGTCAAAATGATCCTTAGAATTCTTCCCTACCTTATTCCTGTGCTGAGATACAGGCTGCTCCAACCTGCTGTAAAATGCTTGATTTCGAGAGTGAGCGAAACTAATGAAAACATTGTTGGGGTAAAACCTAAAGGGAAAGGCCTAGCACCAAGTTGCATTGGCCATCCAATCTAACTTCTGGAGGCAGTCAAAATGATCCTTAGAATTCTTCCCTACCTTATTCCTGTGCTGAGATACAGGCTGCTCCAACCTGCTGTAAAATGCTTGATTTCGAGAGTGAGCGAAACTAATGAAAACATTGTTGGGGTAAAACCTAAAGGGAAAGACCTAGCACCAAATCCAATTTGCAATCTGATCTAACTTCTGGAGGCAGTCAAAATGAGTATTTGAATTCTTCCCTACCTTATTCCTGTGCTGAGATACAGGCTGCTCCAACCTGCTGTAAAATGCTTGATTTCGAGAGTGAGCGAAACTAATGAAAACATTGTTGGGGTAAAACCTAAAGGGAAAGACCTAGCACCAAATCCAATTTGCCATCTGATCTAACTTCTGGAGGCAGTCAAAATGATCCTTAGAATTCTTCCCTACCTTATTCCTGTGCTGAGATACAGGCTGCTCCAACCTGCTGTAAAATGCTTGATTTCGAGAGTGAGCGAAACTAATGAAAACATTGTTGGGGTAAAACCTAAAGGGAAAGACCTAGCACCAAATTCCATTGGCCATCTGATCTAACTTCTGGAGGCAGTCAAAATGATCCTTAGAATTCTTCCCTACCTTATTCCTGTGCTGAGATACAGGCTGCTCCAACCTGCTGTAAAATGCTTGATTTCGAGAGTGAGCGAAACTAATGAAAACATTGTTGGGGTAAAACCTAAAGGGAAAGACCTAGCACCAAATCCAATTTGCCATCTGATCTAACTTCTGGAGGCAGTCAAAATGATCCTTAGAATTCTTCCCTACCTTATTCCTGTGCTGAGATACAGGCTGCTCCAACCTGCTGTAAAATGCTTGATTTCGAGAGTGAGCGTAACTAATGAAAACATTGTTGGGGTAAAACCTAAAGGGAAAGACCTAGCACCAAATCCAATTTGCCATCTGATCTAACTTCTGGAGGCAGTCAAAATGATCCTTAGAATTCTTCCCTACCTTATTCCTGTGCTGAGATACAGGCTGCTCCAACCTGCTGTAAAATGCTTGATTTCGAGAGTGAGCGAAACTAATGAAAACATTGTTGGGGTAAAACCTAAAGGGAAAGACCTAGCACCAAATTCCATTGGCCATCTGATCTAACTTCTGGAGGCAGTCAAAATGAGTATTTGAATTCTTCCCTACCTTATTCCTGTGCTGAGATACAGGCTGCTCCAACCTGCTGTAAAATGCTTGATTTCGAGAGTGAGCGAAACTAATGAAAACATTGTTGGGGTAAAACCTAAAGGGAAAGACCTAGCACCAAATCCAATTTGCCATCTGATCTAACTTCTGGAGGCAGTCAAAATGAGTATTTGAATTCTTCCCTACCTTATTCCTGTGCTGAGATACAGGCTGCTCCAACCTGCTGTAAAATGCTTGATTTCGAGAGTGAGCGAAACTAATGAAAACATTGTTGGGGTAAAACCTAAAGGGAAAGACCTAGCACCAAATCCAATTTGCCATCTGATCTAACTTCTGGAGGCAGTCAAAATGATCCTTAGAATTCTTCCCTACCTTATTCCTGTGCTGAGATACAGGCTGCTCCAACCTGCTGTAAAATGCTTGATTTCGAGAGTGAGCGAAACTAATGAAAACATTGTTGGGGTAAAACCTAAAGGGAAAGACCTAGCACCAAATTCCATTGGCCATCTGGTCTAACTTCTGGAGGCAGTCAAAATGATCCTTAGAATTCTTCCCTATCTTAATCCTGTGCTGAGATACAGGCTGCTCCAACCTGCTGTAAAATGCTTGATTTCGAGAGTGAGCGAAACTAATGAAAACATTGTTGGGGTAAAACCTAAAGGGAAAGACCTAGCACCAAATCCAATTTGCCATCTGATCTAACTTCTGGAGGCAGTCAAAATGATCCTTAGAATTCTTCCCTACCTTATTCCTGTGCTGAGATACAGGCTGCTCCAACCTGCTGTAAAATGCTTGATTTCGAGAGTGAGCAAAACTAATGAAAACATTGTTGGGGTAAAACCTAAAGGGAAAGACCTAGCACCAAATCCAATTTGCCATCTGATCTAACTTCTGGAGGCAGTCAAAATGATCCTTAGAATTCTTCCCTACCTTATTCCTGTGCTGAGATACAGGCTGCTCCAACCTGCTGTAAAATGCTTGATTTCGAGAGTGAGCGAAACTAATGAAAACATTGTTGGGGTAAAACCTAAAGGGAAAGACCTAGCACCAAATTCCATTGGCCATCTGATCTAACTTCTGGAGGCAGTCAAAATGATCCTTAGAATTCTTCCCTACTTTATTCCTGTGCTGAGATACAGGCTGCTCCAACCTGCTGTAAAATGCTTGATTTCGAGAGTGAGCGAAACTAATGAAAACATTGTTGGGGTAAAACCTAAAGGGAAAGACCTAGCACCAAATCCAATTTGCCATCTGATCTAACTTCTGGAGGCAGTCAAAATGATCCTTAGAATTCTTCCCTACCTTATTCCTGTGCTGAGATACAGGCTGCTCCAACCTGCTGTAAAATGCTTGATTTCGAGAGTGAGCGAAACTAATGAAAACATTGTTGGGGTAAAACCTAAAGGGAAAGACCTAGCACCAAATCCAATTTGCCATCTGATCTAACTTCTGGAGGCAGTCAAAATGATCCTTAGAATTCTTCCCTACCTTATTCCTGTGCTGAGATACAGGCTGCTCCAACCTGCTGTAAAATGCTTGATTTCGAGAGTGAGCGAAACTAATGAAAACATTGTTGGGGTAAAACCTAAAGGGAAAGACCTAGCACCAAATTCCATTGGCCATCTGATCTAACTTCTGGAGGCAGTCAAAATGATCCTTAGAATTCTTCCCTACCTTATTCCTGTGCTGAGATACAGGCTGCTCCAACCTGCTGTAAAATGCTTGATTTCGAGAGTGAGCGAAACTAATGAAAACATTGTTGGGGTAAAACCTAAAGGGAAAGACCTAGCACCAAATCCAATTTGCCATCTGATCTAACTTCTGGAGGCAGTCAAAATGATCCTTAGAATTCTTCCCTACCTTATTCCTGTGCTGAGATACAGGCTGCTCCAACCTGCTGTAAAATGCTTGATTTCGAGAGTGAGCGAAACTAATGAAAACATTGTTGGGGTAAAACCTAAAGGGAAAGACCTAGCACCAAATCCAATTTGCCATCTGATCTAACTTCTGGAGGCAGTCAAAATGATCCTTAGAATTCTTCCCTACCTTATTCCTGTGCTGAGATACAGGCTGCTCCAACCTGCTGTAAAATGCTTGATTTCGAGAGTGAGCGAAACTAATGAAAACATTGTTGGGGTAAAACCTAAAGGGAAAGACCTAGCACCAAATCCAATTTGCCATCTGATCTAACTTCTGGAGGCAGTCAAAATGATCCTTAGAATTCTTCCCTACCTTATTCCTGTGCTGAGATACAGGCTGCTCCAACCTGCTGTAAAATGCTTGATTTCGAGAGTGAGCGAAACTAATGAAAACATTGTTGGGGTAAAACCTAAAGGGAAAGACCTAGCACCAAATCCAATTTGCCATCTGATCTAACTTCTGGAGGCAGTCAAAATGAGCCTTAGAATTCTTCCCTACCTTATTCCTGTGCTGAGATACAGGCTGCTCCAACCTGCTGTAAAATGCTTGATTTCGAGAGTGAGCGAAACTAATGAAAACATTGTTGGGGTAAAACCTAAAGGGAAAGACCTAGCACCAAATCCAATTTGCCATCTGATCTAACTTCTGGAGGCAGTCAAAATGATCCTTAGAATTCTGCCCTACCTTATTCCTGTGCTGAGATACAGGCTGCTCCAACCTGCTGTAAAATGCTTGATTTCGAGAGTGAGCGAAACTAATGAAAACATTGTTGGGGTAAAACCTAAAGGGAAAGACCTAGCACCAAATCCAATTTGCCATCTGATCTAACTTCTGGAGGCAGTCAAAATGATCCTTAGAATTCTTCCCTACCTTATTCCTGTGCTGAGATACAGGCTGCTCCAACCTGCTGTAAAATGCTTGATTTCGAGAGTGAGCGAAACTAATGAAAACATTGTTGGGGTAAAACCTAAAGGGAAAGACCTAGCACCAAATCCAATTTGCCATCTGATCTAACTTCTGGAGGCAGTCAAAATGATCCTTAGAATTCTTCCCTACCTTATTCCTGTGCTGAGATACAGGCTGCTCCAACCTGCTGTAAAATGCTTGATTTCGAGAGTGAGCGAAACTAATGAAAACATTGTTGGGGTAAAACCTAAAGGGAAAGGCCTAGCACCAAATTCCATTGGCCATCTGATCTAACTTCTGGAGGCAGTCAAAATGAGTATTTGAATTCTTCCCTACCTTATTCCTGTGCTGAGATACAGGCTGCTCCAACCTGCTGTAAAATGCTTGATTTCGAGAGTGAGCGAAACTAATGAAAACATTGTTGGGGTAAAACCTAAAGGGAAAGACCTAGCACCAAATCCAATTTGCCATCTGATCTAACTTCTGGAGGCAGTCAAAATGATCCTTAGAATTCTTCCCTACCTTATTCCTGTGCTGAGATACAGGCTGCTCCAACCTGCTGTAAAATGCTTGATTTCGAGAGTGAGCGAAACTAATGAAAACATTGTTGGGGTAAAACCTAAAGGGAAAGGCCTAGCACCAAATTCTATTGGCCATCTGATCTAACTTCTGGAGGCAGTCAAAATGATCCTTAGAATTCTTCCCTACCTTATTCCTGTGCTGAGATACAGGCTGCTCCAACCTGCTGTAAAATGCTTGATTTCGAGAGTGAGCGAAACTAATGAAAACATTGTTGGGGTAAAACCTAAAGGGAAAGACCTAGCACCAAATCCAATTTGCCATCTGATCTAACTTCTGGAGGCAGTCAAAATGATCCTTAGAATTCTTCCCTACCTTATTCCTGTGCTGAGATACAGGCTGCTCCAACCTGCTGTAAAATGCTTGATTTCGAGAGTGAGCGAAACTAATGAAAACATTGTTGGGGTAAAACCTAAAGGGAAAGACCTAGCACCAAATCCAATTTGCCATCTGATCTAACTTCTGGAGGCAGTCAAAATGATCCTTAGAATTCTTCCCTACCTTATTCCTGTGCTGAGATACAGGCTGCTCCAACCTGCTGTAAAATGCTTGATTTCGAGAGTGAGCGAAACTAATGAAAACATTGTTGGGGTAAAACCTAAAGGGAAAGACCTAGCACCAAATACAATTTGCCATCTGATCTAACTTCTGGAGGCAGTCAAAATGATCCTTAGAATTCTTCCCTACCTTATTCCTGTGCTGAGATACAGGCTGCTCCAACCTGCTGTAAAATGCTTGATTTCGAGAGTGAGCGAAACTAATGAAAACATTGTTGGGGTAAAACCTAAAGGGAAAGACCTAGCACCAAATCCAATTTGCCATCTGATCTAACTTCTGGAGGCAGTCAAAATGATCCTTAGAATTCTTCCCTACCTTATTCCTGTGCTGAGATACAGGCTGCTCCAACCTGCTGTAAAATGCTTGATTTCGAGAGTGAGCGAAACTAATGAAAACATTGTTGGGGTAAAACCTAAAGGGAAAGACCTAGCACCAAATTGCATTGGCCATCTGATCTAACTTCTGGAGGCAGTCAAAATGAGCCTTAGAATTCTTCCCTACCTTATTCCTGTGCTGAGATACAGGCTGCTCCAACCTGCTGTAAAATGCTTGATTTCGAGAGTAAGCGAAACTAATGAAAACATTGTTGGGGTAAAACCTAAAGGGAAAGACCTAGCACCAAATCCAATTTGCCATCTGATCTAACTTCTGGAGGCAGTCAAAATGATCCTTAGAATTCTTCCCTACCTTATTCCTGTGCTGAGATACAGGCTGCTCCAACCTGCTGTAAAATGCTTGATTTCGAGAGTGAGCGAAACTAATGAAAACATTGTTGGGGTAAAACCTAAAGGGAAAGACCTAGCACCAAATCCAATTTGCCATCTGATCTAACTTCTGGAGGCAGTCAAAATGATCCTTAGAATTCTTCCCTACCTTATTCCTGTGCTGAGATACAGGCTGCTCCAACCTGCTGTAAAATGCTTGATTTCGAGAGTGAGCGAAACTAATGAAAACATTGTTGGGGTAAAACCTAAAGGGAAAGACCTAGCACCAAATCCAATTTGCCATCTGATCTAACTTCTGGAGGCAGTCAAAATGATCCTTAGAATTCTTCCCTACCTTATTCCTGTGCTGAGATACAGGCTGCTCCAACCTGCTGTAAAATGCTTGATTTCGAGAGTGAGCGAAACTAATGAAAACATTGTTGGGGTAAAACCTAAAGGGAAAGACCTAGCACCAAATTCAATTTGCCATCTGATCTAACTTCTGGAGGCAGTCAAAATGATCCTTAGAATTCTTCCCTACCTTATTCCTGTGCTGAGATACAGGCTGCTCCAACCTGCTGTAAAATGCTTGATTTCGAGAGTGAGCGAAACTAATGAAAACATTGTTGGGGTAAAACCTAAAGGGAAAGACCTAGCACCAAATTCCATTGGCCATCTGATCTAACTTCTGGAGGCAGTCAAAATGATCCTTAGAATTCTTCCCTACCTTATTCCTGTGCTGAGATACAGGCTGCTCCAACCTGCTGTAAAATGCTTGATTTCGAGAGTGAGCGAAACTAATGAAAACATTGTTGGGGTAAAACCTAAAGGGAAAGACCTAGCACCAAATCCAATTTGCCATCTGATCTAACTTCTGGAGGCAGTCAAAATGATCCTTAGAATTCTTCCCTACCTTATTCCTGTGCTGAGATACAGGCTGCTCCAACCTGCTGTAAAATGCTTGATTTCGAGAGTGAGCGAAACTAATGAAAACATTGTTGGGGTAAAACCTAAAGGGAAAGACCTAGCACCAAATCCAATTTGCCATCTGATCTAACTTCTGGAGGCAGTCAAAATGATCCTTAGAATTCTTCCCTACCTTATTCCTGTGCTGAGATACAGGCTGCTCCAACCTGCTGTAAAATGCTTGATTTCGAGAGTGAGCGAAACTAATGAAAACATTGTTGGGGTAAAACCTAAAGGGAAAGACCTAGCACCAAATCCAATTTGCCATCTGATCTAACTTCTGGAGGCAGTCAAAATGATCCTTAGAATTCTTCCCTACCTTATTCCTGTGCTGAGATACAGGCTGCTCCAACCTGCTGTAAAATGCTTGATTTCGAGAGTGAGCGAAACTAATGAAAACATTGTTGGGGTAAAACCTAAAGGGAAAGACCTAGCACCAAATCCAATTTGCCATCTGATCTAACTTCTGGAGGCAGTCAAAATGATCCTTAGAATTCTTCCCTACCTTATTCCTGTGCTGAGATACAGGCTGCTCCAACCTGCTGTAAAATGCTTGATTTCGAGAGTGAGCGAAACTAATGAAAACATTGTTGGGGTAAAACCTAAAGGGAAAGACCTAGCACCAAATCCAATTTGCCATCTGATCTAACTTCTGGAGGCAGTCAAAATGATCCTTAGAATTCTTCCCTACCTTATTCCTGTGCTGAGATACAGGCTGCTCCAACCTGCTGTAAAATGCTTGATTTCGAGAGTGAGCGAAACTAATGAAAACATTGTTGGGGTAAAACCTAAAGGGAAAGGCCTAGCACCAAATTCCATTGGCCATCTGATCTAACTTCTGGAGGCAGTCAAAATGAGTATTTGAATTCTTCCCTACCTTATTCCTGTGCTGAGATACAGGCTGCTCCAACCTGCTGTAAAATGCTTGATTTCGAGAGTGAGCGAAACTAATGAAAACATTGTTGGGGTAAAACCTAAAGGGAAAGACCTAGCACCAAATCCAATTTGCCATCTGATCTAACTTCTGGAGGCAGTCAAAATGATCCTTAGAATTCTTCCCTACCTTATTCCTGTGCTGAGATACAGGCTGCTCCAACCTGCTGTAAAATGCTTGATTTCGAGAGTGAGCGAAACTAATGAAAACATTGTTGGGGTAAAACCTAAAGGGAAAGACCTAGCACCAAATTGCATTGGCCATCTGATCTAACTTCTGGAGGCAGTCAAAATGAGCCTTAGAATTCTTCCCTACCTTATTCCTGTGCTGAGATACAGGCTGCTCCAACCTGCTGTAAAATGCTTGATTTCGAGAGTAAGCGAAACTAATGAAAACATTGTTGGGGTAAAACCTAAAGGGAAAGACCTAGCACCAAATCCAATTTGCCATCTGATCTAACTTCTGGAGGCAGTCAAAATGATCCTTAGAATTCTTCCCTACCTTATTCCTGTGCTGAGATACAGGCTGCTCCAACCTGCTGTAAAATGCTTGATTTCGAGAGTGAGCGAAACTAATGAAAACATTGTTGGGGTAAAACCTAAAGGGAAAGACCTAGCACCAAATTGCATTGGCCATCTGATCTAACTTCTGGAGGCAGTCAAAATGAGCCTTAGAATTCTTCCCTACCTTATTCCTGTGCTGAGATACAGGCTGCTCCAACCTGCTGTAAAATGCTTGATTTCGAGAGTGAGCGAAACTAATGAAAACATTGTTGGGGTAAAACCTAAAGGGAAAGACCTAGCACCAAATTCCATTGGCCATCTGATCTAACTTCTGGAGGCAGTCAAAATGATCCTTAGAATTCTTCCCTACCTTATTCCTGTGCTGAGATACAGGCTGCTCCAACCTGCTGTAAAATGCTTGATTTCGAGAGTGAGCGAAACTAATGAAAACATTGTTGGGGTAAAACCTAAAGGGAAAGACCTAGCACCAAATCCAATTTGCCATCTGATCTAACTTCTGGAGGCAGTCAAAATGATCCTTAGAATTCTTCCCTACCTTATTCCTGTGCTGAGATACAGGCTGCTCCAACCTGCTGTAAAATGCTTGATTTCGAGAGTGAGCGAAACTAATGAAAACATTGTTGGGGTAAAACCTAAAGGGAAAGACCTAGCACCAAATCCAATTTGCCATCTGATCTAACTTCTGGAGGCAGTCAAAATGATCCTTAGAATTCTTCCCTACCTTATTCCTGTGCTGAGATACAGGCTGCTCCAACCTGCTGTAAAATGCTTGATTTCGAGAGTGAGCGAAACTAATGAAAACATTGTTGGGGTAAAACCTAAAGGGAAAGACCTAGCACCAAATCCAATTTGCCATCTGATCTAACTTCTGGAGGCAGTCAAAATGATCCTTAGAATTCTTCCCTACCTTATTCCTGTGCTGAGATACAGGCTGCTCCAACCTGCTGTAAAATGCTTGATTTCGAGAGTGAGCGAAACTAATGAAAACATTGTTGGGGTAAAACCTAAAGGGAAAGACCTAGCACCAAATCCAATTTGCCATCTGATCTAACTTCTGGAGGCAGTCAAAATGATCCTTAGAATTCTTCCCTACCTTATTCCTGTGCTGAGATACAGGCTGCTCCAACCTGCTGTAAAATGCTTGATTTCGAGAGTGAGCGAAACTAATGAAAACATTGTTGGGGTAAAACCTAAAGGGAAAGACCTAGCACCAAATCCAATTTGCCATCTGATCTAACTTCTGGAGGCAGTCAAAATGATCCTTAGAATTCTTCCCTACCTTATTCCTGTGCTGAGATACAGGCTGCTCCAACCTGCTGTAAAATGCTTGATTTCGAGAGTGAGCGAAACTAATGAAAACATTGTTGGGGTAAAACCTAAAGGGAAAGACCTAGCACCAAATCCAATTTGCCATCTGATCTAACTTCTGGAGGCAGTCAAAATGATCCTTAGAATTCTTCCCTACCTTATTCCTGTGCTGAGATACAGGCTGCTCCAACCTGCTGTAAAATGCTTGATTTCGAGAGTGAGCGAAACTAATGAAAACATTGTTGGGGTAAAACCTAAAGGGAAAGACCTAGCACCAAATCCAATTTGCCATCTGATCTAACTTCTGGAGGCAGTCAAAATGATCCTTAGAATTCTTCCCTACCTTATTCCTGTGCTGAGATACAGGCTGCTCCAACCTGCTGTAAAATGCTTGATTTCGAGAGTGAGCGAAACTAATGAAAACATTGTTGGGGTAAAACCTAAAGGGAAAGACCTAGCACCAAATCCAATTTGCCATCTGATCTAACTTCTGGAGGCAGTCAAAATGATCCTTAGAATTCTTCCCTACCTTATTCCTGTGCTGAGATACAGGCTGCTCCAACCTGCTGTAAAATGCTTGATTTCGA
Organism: Melanerpes formicivorus; assembly: GCF_026170545.1. NCBI lineage: Eukaryota > Metazoa > Chordata > Aves > Piciformes > Picidae > Melanerpes > Melanerpes formicivorus. The sequence continues at coordinate 65,142 of NW_027143190.1, forward strand.
GAGTGAGCGAAACTAATGAAAACATTGTTGGGGTAAAACCTAAAGGGAAAGACCTAGCACCAAATCCAATTTGCCATCTGATCTAACTTCTGGAGGCAGTCAAAATGATCCTTAGAATTCTTCCCTACCTTATTCCTGTGCTGAGATACAGGCTGCTCCAACCTGCTGTAAAATGCTTGATTTCGAGAGTGAGCGAAACTAATGAAAACATTGTTGGGGTAAAACCTAAAGGGAAAGACCTAGCACCAAATCCAATTTGCCATCTGATCTAACTTCTGGAGGCAGTCAAAATGATCCTTAGAATTCTTCCCTACCTTATTCCTGTGCTGAGATACAGGCTGCTCCAACCTGCTGTAAAATGCTTGATTTCGAGAGTGAGCGAAACTAATGAAAACATTGTTGGGGTAAAACCTAAAGGGAAAGACCTAGCACCAAATCCAATTTGCCATCTGATCTAACTTCTGGAGGCAGTCAAAATGATCCTTAGAATTCTTCCCTACCTTATTCCTGTGCTGAGATACAGGCTGCTCCAACCTGCTGTAAAATGCTTGATTTCGAGAGTGAGCGAAACTAATGAAAACATTGTTGGGGTAAAACCTAAAGGGAAAGACCTAGCACCAAATCCAATTTGCCATCTGATCTAACTTCTGGAGGCAGTCAAAATGATCCTTAGAATTCTTCCCTACCTTATTCCTGTGCTGAGATACAGGCTGCTCCAACCTGCTGTAAAATGCTTGATTTCGAGAGTGAGCGAAACTAATGAAAACATTGTTGGGGTAAAACCTAAAGGGAAAGACCTAGCACCAAATCCAATTTGCCATCTGATCTAACTTCTGGAGGCAGTCAAAATGATCCTTAGAATTCTTCCCTACCTTATTCCTGTGCTGAGATACAGGCTGCTCCAACCTGCTGTAAAATGCTTGATTTCGAGAGTGAGCGAAACTAATGAAAACATTGTTGGGGTAAAACCTAAAGGGAAAGACCTAGCACCAAATCCAATTTGCCATCTGATCTAACTTCTGGAGGCAGTCAAAATGATCCTTAGAATTCTTCCCTACCTTATTCCTGTGCTGAGATACAGGCTGCTCCAACCTGCTGTAAAATGCTTGATTTCGAGAGTGAGCGAAACTAATGAAAACATTGTTGGGGTAAAACCTAAAGGGAAAGACCTAGCACCAAATCCAATTTGCCATCTGATCTAACTTCTGGAGGCAGTCAAAATGATCCTTAGAATTCTTCCCTACCTTATTCCTGTGCTGAGATACAGGCTGCTCCAACCTGCTGTAAAATGCTTGATTTCGAGAGTGAGCGAAACTAATGAAAACATTGTTGGGGTAAAACCTAAAGGGAAAGACCTAGCACCAAATCCAATTTGCCATCTGATCTAACTTCTGGAGGCAGTCAAAATGATCCTTAGAATTCTTCCCTACCTTATTCCTGTGCTGAGATACAGGCTGCTCCAACCTGCTGTAAAATGCTTGATTTCGAGAGTGAGCGAAACTAATGAAAACATTGTTGGGGTAAAACCTAAAGGGAAAGACCTAGCACCAAATCCAATTTGCCATCTGATCTAACTTCTGGAGGCAGTCAAAATGATCCTTAGAATTCTTCCCTACCTTATTCCTGTGCTGAGATACAGGCTGCTCCAACCTGCTGTAAAATGCTTGATTTCGAGAGTGAGCGAAACTAATGAAAACATTGTTGGGGTAAAACCTAAAGGGAAAGACCTAGCACCAAATCCAATTTGCCATCTGATCTAACTTCTGGAGGCAGTCAAAATGATCCTTAGAATTCTTCCCTACCTTATTCCTGTGCTGAGATACAGGCTGCTCCAACCTGCTGTAAAATGCTTGATTTCGAGAGTGAGCGAAACTAATGAAAACATTGTTGGGGTAAAACCTAAAGGGAAAGGCCTAGCACCAAATTCCATTGGCCATCTGATCTAACTTCTGGAGGCAGTCAAAATGAGTATTTGAATTCTTCCCTACCTTATTCCTGTGCTGAGATACAGGCTGCTCCAACCTGCTGTAAAATGCTTGATTTCGAGAGTGAGCGAAACTAATGAAAACATTGTTGGGGTAAAACCTAAAGGGAAAGACCTAGCACCAAATCCAATTTTCCATCTGATCTAACTTCTGGAGGCAGTCAAAATGATCCTTAGAATTCTTCCCTACCTTATTCCTGTGCTGAGATACAGGCTGCTCCAACCTGCTGTAAAATGCTTGATTTCGAGAGTGAGCGAAACTAATGAAAACATTGTTGGGGTAAAACCTAAAGGGAAAGACCTAGCACCAAATCCAATTTGCCATCTGATCTAACTTCTGGAGGCAGTCAAAATGATCCTTAGAATTCTTCCCTACCTTATTCCTGTGCTGAGATACAGGCTGCTCCAACCTGCTGTAAAATGCTTGATTTCGAGAGTGAGCGAAACTAATGAAAACATTGTTGGGGTAAAACCTAAAGGGAAAGGCCTAGCACCAAATTCTATTGGCCATCTGATCTAACTTCTGGAGGCAGTCAAAATGATCCTTAGAATTCTTCCCTACCTTATTCCTGTGCTGAGATACAGGCTGCTCCAACCTGCTGTAAAATGCTTGATTTCGAGAGTGAGCGAAACTAATGAAAACATTGTTGGGGTAAAACCTAAAGGGAAAGACCTAGCACCAAATCCAATTTGCCATCTGATCTAACTTCTGGAGGCAGTCAAAATGATCCTTAGAATTCTTCCCTACCTTATTCCTGTGCTGAGATACAGGCTGCTCCAACCTGCTGTAAAATGCTTGATTTCGAGAGTGAGCGAAACTAATGAAAACATTGTTGGGGTAAAACCTAAAGGGAAAGACCTAGCACCAAATCCAATTTGCCATCTGATCTAACTTCTGGAGGCAGTCAAAATGATCCTTAGAATTCTTCCCTACCTTATTCCTGTGCTGAGATACAGGCTGCTCCAACCTGCTGTAAAATGCTTGATTTCGAGAGTGAGCGAAACTAATGAAAACATTGTTGGGGTAAAACCTAAAGGGAAAGACCTAGCACCAAATCCAATTTGCCATCTGATCTAACTTCTGGAGGCAGTCAAAATGAGCCTTAGAATTCTTCCCTACCTTATTCCTGTGCTGAGATACAGGCTGCTCCAACCTGCTGTAAAATGCTTGATTTCGAGAGTAAGCGAAACTAATGAAAACATTGTTGGGGTAAAACCTAAAGGGAAAGACCTAGCACCAAATCCAATTTGCCATCTGATCTAACTTCTGGAGGCAGTCAAAATGAGTATTTGAATTCTTCCCTACCTTATTCCTGTGCTGAGATACAGGCTGCTCCAACCTGCTGTAAAATGCTTGATTTCGAGAGTGAGCGAAACTAATGAAAACATTGTTGGGGTAAAACCTAAAGGGAAAGACCTAGCACCAAATCCAATTTGCCATCTGATCTAACTTCTGGAGGCAGTCAAAATGATCCTTAGAATTCTTCCCTACCTTATTCCTGTGCTGAGATACAGGCTGCTCCAACCTGCTGTAAAATGCTTGATTTCGAGAGTGAGCGAAACTAATGAAAACATTGTTGGGGTAAAACCTAAAGGGAAAGACCTAGCACCAAATCCAATTTGCCATCTGATCTAACTTCTGGAGGCAGTCAAAATGATCCTTAGAATTCTTCCCTACCTTATTCCTGTGCTGAGATACAGGCTGCTCCAACCTGCTGTAAAATGCTTGATTTCGAGAGTGAGCGAAACTAATGAAAACATTGTTGGGGTAAAACCTAAAGGGAAAGACCTAGCACCAAATTCAATTTGCCATCTGATCTAACTTCTGGAGGCAGTCAAAATGATCCTTAGAATTCTTCCCTACCTTATTCCTGTGCTGAGATACAGGCTGCTCCAACCTGCTGTAAAATGCTTGATTTCGAGAGTGAGCGAAACTAATGAAAACATTGTTGGGGTAAAACCTAAAGGGAAAGACCTAGCACCAAATTCCATTGGCCATCTGATCTAACTTCTGGAGGCAGTCAAAATGATCCTTAGAATTCTTCCCTACCTTATTCCTGTGCTGAGATACAGGCTGCTCCAACCTGCTGTAAAATGCTTGATTTCGAGAGTGAGCGAAACTAATGAAAACATTGTTGGGGTAAAACCTAAAGGGAAAGACCTAGCACCAAATCCAATTTGCCATCTGATCTAACTTCTGGAGGCAGTCAAAATGATCCTTAGAATTCTTCCCTACCTTATTCCTGTGCTGAGATACAGGCTGCTCCAACCTGCTGTAAAATGCTTGATTTCGAGAGTGAGCGAAACTAATGAAAACATTGTTGGGGTAAAACCTAAAGGGAAAGACCTAGCACCAAATCCAATTTGCCATCTGATCTAACTTCTGGAGGCAGTCAAAATGATCCTTAGAATTCTTCCCTACCTTATTCCTGTGCTGAGATACAGGCTGCTCCAACCTGCTGTAAAATGCTTGATTTCGAGAGTGAGCGAAACTAATGAAAACATTGTTGGGGTAAAACCTAAAGGGAAAGACCTAGCACCAAATCCAATTTGCCATCTGATCTAACTTCTGGAGGCAGTCAAAATGATCCTTAGAATTCTTCCCTACCTTATTCCTGTGCTGAGATACAGGCTGCTCCAACCTGCTGTAAAATGCTTGATTTCGAGAGTGAGCGAAACTAATGAAAACATTGTTGGGGTAAAACCTAAAGGGAAAGACCTAGCACCAAATTCCATTGGCCATCTGATCTAACTTCTGGAGGCAGTCAAAATGATCCTTAGAATTCTTCCCTACCTTATTCCTGTGCTGAGATACAGGCTGCTCCAACCTGCTGTAAAATGCTTGATTTCGAGAGTGAGCGAAACTAATGAAAACATTGTTGGGGTAAAACCTAAAGGGAAAGACCTAGCACCAAATCCAATTTGCCATCTGATCTAACTTCTGGAGGCAGTCAAAATGATCCTTAGAATTCTTCCCTACCTTATTCCTGTGCTGAGATACAGGCTGCTCCAACCTGCTGTAAAATGCTTGATTTCGAGAGTGAGCGAAACTAATGAAAACATTGTTGGGGTAAAACCTAAAGGGAAAGACCTAGCACCAAATCCAATTTGCCATCTGATCTAACTTCTGGAGGCAGTCAAAATGATCCTTAGAATTCTTCCCTACCTTATTCCTGTGCTGAGATACAGGCTGCTCCAACCTGCTGTAAAATGCTTGATTTCGAGAGTGAGCGAAACTAATGAAAACATTGTTGGGGGTAAAACCTAAAGGGAAAGGCCTAGCACCAAATTCCATTGGCCATCTGATCTAACTTCTGGAGGCAGTCAAAATGATCCTTAGAATTCTTCCCTACCTTATTCCTGTGCTGAGATACAGGCTGCTCCAACCTGCTGTAAAATGCTTGATTTCGAGAGTGAGCGAAACTAATGAAAACATTGTTGGGGTAAAACCTAAAGGGAAAGACCTAGCACCAAATCCAATTTGCCATCTGATCTAACTTCGGGAGGCAGTCAAAATGAGTATTTGAATTCTTCCCTACCTTCTTCCTGTGCTGAGATACAGGCTGCTCCAACCTGCTGTAAAATGCTTGATTTCGAGAGTGAGCGAAACTAATGAAAACATTGTTGGGGTAAAACCTAAAGGGAAAGACCTAGCACCAAATCCAATTTGCCATCTGATCTAACTTCTGGAGGCAGTCAAAATGATCCTTAGAATTCTTCCCTACCTTATTCCTGTGCTGAGATACAGGCTGCTCCAACCTGCTGTAAAATGCTTGATTTCGAGAGTGAGCGAAACTAATGAAAACATTGTTGGGGGTAAAACCTAATGGGAAAGACCTAGCACCAAATCCAATTTGCCATCTGATCTAACTTCTGGAGGCAGTCAAAATGATCCTTAGAATTCTTCCCTACCTTATTCCTGTGCTGAGATACAGGCAGCTCCAACCTGCTGTAAAATGCTTGATTTCGAGAGTGAGCAAAACTAATGAAAACATTGTTGGGGTAAAACCTAAAGGGAAAGGCCTAGCACCAAATTCCATTGGCCAACTGATCTAACTTCTGGAGGCAGTCAAAATGATCCTTAGAATTCTTCCCTACCTTATTCCTGTGCTGAGATACAGGCTGCTCCAACCTGCTGTAAAATGCTTGATTTCGAGAGTGAGCGAAACTAATGAAAACATTGTTGGGGTAAAACCTAAAGGGAAAGACCTAGCACCAAATCCAATTTGCCATCTGATCTAACTTCTGGAGGCAGTCAAAATGATCCTTAGAATTCTTCCCTACCTTCTTCCTGTGCTGAGATACAGGCTGCTCCAACCTGCTGTAAAATGCTTGATTTCGAGAGTGAGCGAAACTAATGAAAACATTGTTGGGGTAAAACCTAAAGGGAAAGACCTAGCACCAAATCCAATTTGCCATCTGATCTAACTTCTGGAGGCAGTCAAAATGATCCTTAGAATTCTTCCCTACCTTATTCCTGTGCTGAGATACAGGCTGCTCCAACCTGCTGTAAAATGCTTGATTTCGAGAGTGAGCGAAACTAATGAAAACATTGTTGGGGTAAAACCTAAAGGGAAAGGCCTAGCACCAAATTCCATTGGCCATCTGATCTAACTTCTGGAGGCAGTCAAAATGATCCTTAGAATTCTTCCCTACCTTATTCCTGTGCTGAGATACAGGCTGCTCCAACCTGCTGTAAAATGCTTGATTTCGAGAGTGAGCGAAACTAATGAAAACATTGTTGGGGTAAAACCTAAAGGGAAAGACCTAGCACCAAATCCAATTTGCCATCTGATCTAACTTCGGGAGGCAGTCAAAATGAGTATTTGAATTCTTCCCTACCTTCTTCCTGTGCTGAGATACAGGCTGCTCCAACCTGCTGTAAAATGCTTGATTTCGAGAGTGAGCGAAACTAATGAAAACATTGTTGGGGTAAAACCTAAAGGGAAAGACCTAGCACCAAATCCAATTTGCCATCTGATCTAACTTCTGGAGGCAGTCAAAATGATCCTTAGAATTCTTCCCTACCTTATTCCTGTGCTGAGATACAGGCTGCTCCAACCTGCTGTAAAATGCTTGATTTCGAGAGTGAGCGAAACTAATGAAAACATTGTTGGGGTAAAACCTAAAGGGAAAGGCCTAGCACCAAATTCCATTGGCCATCTGATCTAACTTCTGGAGGCAGTCAAAATGAGTATTAGAATTCTTCCCTACCTTATTCCTGTGCTGAGATACAGGCTGCTCCAACCTGCTGTAAAATGCTTGATTTCGAGAGTGAGCGAAACTAATGAAAACATTGTTGGGGTAAAACCTAAAGGGAAAGGCCTAGCACCAAATTGCATTGGCCGTCTGATCTAACTTCTGGAGGCAGTCAAAATGATCCTTAGAATTCTTCCCTACCTTATTCCTGTGCTGAGATACAGGCTGCTCCAACCTGCTGTAAAATGCTTGATTTCGAGAGTGAGCGAAACTAATGAAAACATTGTTGGGGTAAAACCTAAAGGGAAAGACCTAGCACCAAATCCAATTTGCCATCTGATCTAACTTCTGGAGGCAGTCAAAATGATCCTTAGAATTCTTCCCTACCTTATTCCTGTGCTGAGATACAGGCTGCTCCAACCTGCTGTAAAATGCTTGATTTCGAGAGTGAGCGAAACTAATGAAAACATTGTTGGGGTAAAACCTAAAGGGAAAGACCTAGCACCAAATCCAATTTGCCATCTGATCTAACTTCTGGAGGCAGTCAAAATGATCCTTAGAATTCTTCCCTACCTTATTCCTGTGCTGAGATACAGGCTGCTCCAACCTGCTGTAAAATGCTTGATTTCGAGAGTGAGCGAAACTAATGAAAACATTGTTGGGGTAAAACCTAAAGGGAAAGGCCTAGCACCAAATTCCATTGGCCATCTGATCTAACTTCTGGAGGCAGTCAAAATGAGTATTTGAATTCTTCCCTACCTTATTCCTGTGCTGAGATACAGGCTGCTCCAACCTGCTGTAAAATGCTTGATTTCGAGAGTGAGCGAAACTAATGAAAACATTGTTGGGGTAAAACCTAAAGGGAAAGACCTAGCACCAAATCCAATTTGCCATCTGATCTAACTTCGGGAGGCAGTCAAAATGAGTATTTGAATTCTTCCCTACCTTCTTCCTGTGCTGAGATACAGGCTGCTCCAACCTGCTGTAAAATGCTTGATTTCGAGAGTGAGCGAAACTAATGAAAACATTGTTGGGGTAAAACCTAAAGGGAAAGACCTAGCACCAAATCCAATTTGCCATCTGATCTAACTTCTGGAGGCAGTCAAAATGATCCTTAGAATTCTTCCCTACCTTATTCCTGTGCTGAGATACAGGCTGCTCCAACCTGCTGTAAAATGCTTGATTTCGAGAGTGAGCGAAACTAATGAAAACATTGTTGGGGTAAAACCTAATGGGAAAGACCTAGCACCAAATCCAATTTGCCATCTGATCTAACTTCTGGAGGCAGTCAAAATGATCCTTAGAATTCTTCCCTACCTTCTTCCTGTGCTGAGATACAGGCAGCTCCAACCTGCTGTAAAATGCTTGATTTCGAGAGTGAGCAAAACTAATGAAAACATTGTTGGGGTAAAACCTAAAGGGAAAGGCCTAGCACCAAATTCCATTGGCCATCTGATCTAACTTCTGGAGGCAGTCAAAATGATCCTTAGAATTCTTCCCTACCTTATTCCTGTGCTGAGATACAGGCTGCTCCAACCTGCTGTAAAATGCTTGATTTCGAGAGTGAGCGAAACTAATGAAAACATTGTTGGGGTAAAACCTAAAGGGAAAGACCTAGCACCAAATCCAATTTGCCATCTGATCTAACTTCTGGAGGCAGTCAAAATGATCCTTAGAATTCTTCCCTACCTTCTTCCTGTGCTGAGATACAGGCTGCTCCAACCTGCTGTAAAATGCTTGATTTCGAGAGTGAGCGAAACTAATGAAAACATTGTTGGGGTAAAACCTAAAGGGAAAGACCTAGCACCAAATCCAATTTGCCATCTGATCTAACTTCTGGAGGCAGTCAAAATGATCCTTAGAATTCTTCCCTACCTTATTCCTGTGCTGAGATACAGGCTGCTCCAACCTGCTGTAAAATGCTTGATTTCGAGAGTGAGCGAAACTAATGAAAACATTGTTGGGGTAAAACCTAAAGGGAAAGACCTAGCACCAAATTCCATTGGCCATCTGATCTAACTTCTGGAGGCAGTCAAAATGATCCTTAGAATTCTTCCCTACCTTATTCCTGTGCTGAGATACAGGCTGCTCCAACCTGCTGTAAAATGCTTGATTTCGAGAGTGAGCGAAACTAATGAAAACATTGTTGGGGTAAAACCTAAAGGGAAAGACCTAGCACCAAATCCAATTTGCCATCTGATCTAACTTCGGGAGGCAGTCAAAATGAGTATTTGAATTCTTCCCTACCTTCTTCCTGTGCTGAGATACAGGCTGCTCCAACCTGCTGTAAAATGCTTGATTTCGAGAGTGAGCGAAACTAATGAAAACATTGTTGGGGTAAAACCTAAAGGGAAAGACCTAGCACCAAATCCAATTTGCCATCTGATCTAACTTCTGGAGGCAGTCAAAATGATCCTTAGAATTCTTCCCTACCTTATTCCTGTGCTGAGATACAGGCTGCTCCAACCTGCTGTAAAATGCTTGATTTCGAGAGTGAGCGAAACTAATGAAAACATTGTTGGGGGTAAAACCTAAAGGGAAAGGCCTAGCACCAAATTCCATTGGCCATCTGATCTAACTTCTGGAGGCAGTCAAAATGAGTATTAGAATTCTTCCCTACCTTATTCCTGTGCTGAGATACAGGCTGCTCCAACCTGCTGTAAAATGCTTGATTTCGAGAGTGAGCGAAACTAATGAAAACATTGTTGGGGTAAAACCTAAAGGGAAAGGCCTAGCACCAAATTGCATTGGCCGTCTGATCTAACTTCTGGAGGCAGTCAAAATGATCCTTAGAATTCTTCCCTACCTTATTCCTGTGCTGAGATACAGGCTGCTCCAACCTGCTGTAAAATGCTTGATTTCGAGAGTGAGCGAAACTAATGAAAACATTGTTGGGGTAAAACCTAAAGGGAAAGACCTAGCACCAAATCCAATTTGCCATCTGATCTAACTTCTGGAGGCAGTCAAAATGATCCTTAGAATTCTTCCCTACCTTATTCCTGTGCTGAGATACAGGCTGCTCCAACCTGCTGTAAAATGCTTGATTTCGAGAGTGAGCGAAACTAATGAAAACATTGTTGGGGTAAAACCTAAAGGGAAAGACCTAGCACCAAATCCAATTTGCCATCTGATCTAACTTCTGGAGGCAGTCAAAATGATCCTTAGAATTCTTCCCTACCTTATTCCTGTGCTGAGATACAGGCTGCTCCAACCTGCTGTAAAATGCTTGATTTTCGAGAGTGAGCGAAACTAATGAAAACATTGTTGGGGTAAAACCTAAAGGGAAAGGCCTAGCACCAAATTCCATTGGCCATCTGATCTAACTTCTGGAGGCAGTCAAAATGAGTATTTGAATTCTTCCCTACCTTATTCCTGTGCTGAGATACAGGCTGCTCCAACCTGCTGTAAAATGCTTGATTTCGAGAGTGAGCGAAACTAATGAAAACATTGTTGGAGTAAAACCTAAAGGGAAAGGCCTGAGCACCAAATTCCATTGGCCATCTGATCTAACTTCTGGAGGCAGTCAAAATGATCCTTAGAATTCTTCCCTATCTTATTCCTGTGCTGAGATACAGGCTGCTCCAACCTGCTGTAAAATGCTTGATTTCGAGAGTGAGCGAAACTAATGAAAACATTGTTGGGGTAAAACCTAAAGGGAAAGACCTAGCACCAAATTGCATTGGCCATCTGATCTAACTTCTGGAGGCAGTCAAAATGATCCTTAGAATTCTTCCCTACCTTATTCCTGTGCTGAGATAC
>NW_027143191.1:0-76036 GCF_026170545.1 Melanerpes formicivorus
TTCGCTCACTCTCGAAATCAAGCATTTTACAGCAGGTTGGAGCAGCCTGTATCTCAGCACAGGAATAAGGTAGGGAAGAATTCAAATACTCATTTTGACTGCCTCCAGAAGTTAGATCAGATGGCAAATTGGATTTGGTGCTAGGTCTTTCCCTTTAGGTTTTACCCCAACAATGTTTTCATTAGTTTCGCTCACTCTCGAAATCAAGCATTTTACAGCAGGTTGGAGCAGCCTGTATCTCAGCACAGGAATAAGGTAGGGAAGAATTCTAAGGATCATTTTGACTGCCTCCAGAAGTTAGATCAGATGGCAAATTGGATTTGGTGCTAGGTCTTTCCCTTTAGGTTTTACCCCAACAATGTTTTCATTAGTTTCGCTCACTCTCGAAATCAAGCATTTTACAGCAGGTTGGAGCAGCCTGTATCTCAGCACAGGAATAAGGTAGGGAAGAATTCTAAGGATCATTTTGACTGCCTCCAGAAGTTAGATCAGATGGCAAATTGGATTTGGTGCTAGGTCTTTCCCTTTAGGTTTTACCCCAACAATGTTTTCATTAGTTTCGCTCACTCTCGAAATCAAGCATTTTACAGCAGGTTGGAGCAGCCTGTATCTCAGCACAGGAATAAGGTAGGGAAGAATTCTAAGGATCATTTTGACTGCCTCCAGAAGTTAGATCAGATGGCAAATTGGATTTGGTGCTAGGTCTTTCCCTTTAGGTTTTACCCCAACAATGTTTTCATTAGTTTCGCTCACTCTCGAAATCAAGCATTTTACAGCAGGTTGGAGCAGCCTGTATCTCAGCACAGGAATAAGGTAGGGAAGAATTCAAATACTCATTTTGACTGCCTCCAGAAGTTAGATCAGATGGCAAATTGGATTTGGTGCTAGGTCTTTCCCTTTAGGTTTTACCCCAACAATGTTTTCATTAGTTTCGCTCACTCTCGAAATCAAGCATTTTACAGCAGGTTGGAGCAGCCTGTATCTCAGCACAGGAATAAGGTAGGGAAGAATTCTAAGGATCATTTTGACTGCCTCCAGAAGTTAGATCAGATGGCAAATTGGATTTGGTGCTAGGTCTTTCCCTTTAGGTTTTACCCCAACAATGTTTTCATTAGTTTCGCTCACTCTCGAAATCAAGCATTTTACAGCAGGTTGGAGCAGCCTGTATCTCAGCACAGGAATAAGGTAGGGAAGAATTCAAATACTCATTTTGACTGCCTCCAGAAGTTAGATCAGATGGCAAATTGGATTTGGTGCTAGGTCTTTCCCTTTAGGTTTTACCCCAACAATGTTTTCATTAGTTTCGCTCACTCTCGAAATCAAGCATTTTACAGCAGGTTGGAGCAGCCTGTATCTCAGCAGAGGAATAAGGTAGGGAAGAATTCTAAGGATCATTTTGACTGCCTCCAGAAGTTAGATCAGATGGCAAATTGGATTTGGTGCTAGGTCTTTCCCTTTAGGTTTTACCCCAACAATGTTTTCATTAGTTTCGCTCACTCTCGAAATCAAGCATTTTACAGCAGGTTGGAGCAGCCTGTATCTCAGCACAGGAATAAGGTAGGGAAGAATTCTAAGGATCATTTTGACTGCCTCCAGAAGTTAGATCAGATGGCAAATTGGATTTGGTGCTAGGTCTTTCCCTTTAGGTTTTACCCCAACAATGTTTTCATTAGTTTCGCTCACTCTCGAAATCAAGCATTTTACAGCAGGTTGGAGCAGCCTGTATCTCAGCACAGGAATAAGGTAGGGAAGAATTCTAAGGATCATTTTGACTGCCCTCCAGAAGTTAGATCAGATGGCAAATTGGATTTGGTGCTAGGTCTTTCCCTTTAGGTTTTACCCCAACAATGTTTTCATTAGTTTCGCTCACTCTCGAAATCAAGCATTTTACAGCAGGTTGGAGCAGCCTGTATCTCAGCACAGGAATAAGGTAGGGAAGAATTCTAAGGATCATTTTGACTGCCTCCAGAAGTTAGATCAGATGGCAAATTGGATTTGGTGCTAGGTCTTTCCCTTTAGGTTTTACCCCAACAATGTTTTCATTAGTTTCGCTCACTCTCGAAATCAAGCATTTTACAGCAGGTTGGAGCAGCCTGTATCTCAGCACAGGAATAAGGTAGGGAAGAATTCTAAGGATCATTTTGACTGCCTCCAGAAGTTAGATCAGATGGCAAATTGGATTTGGTGCTAGGTCTTTCCCTTTAGGTTTTACCCCAACAATGTTTTCATTAGTTTCGCTCACTCTCGAAATCAAGCATTTTACAGCAGGTTGGAGCAGCCTGTATCTCAGCACAGGAATAAGGTAGGGAAGAATTCTAAGGATCATTTTGACTGCCTCCAGAAGTTAGATCAGATGGCAAATTGGATTTGGTGCTAGGTCTTTCCCTTTAGGTTTTACCCCAACAATGTTTTCATTAGTTTCGCTCACTCTCGAAATCAAGCATTTTACAGCAGGTTGGAGCAGCCTGTATCTCAGCAGAGGAATAAGGTAGGGAAGAATTCTAAGGATCATTTTGACTGCCTCCAGAAGTTAGATCAGATGGCAAATTGGATTTGGTGCTAGGTCTTTCCCTTTAGGTTTTACCCCAACAATGTTTTCATTAGTTTCGCTCACTCTCGAAATCAAGCATTTTACAGCAGGTTGGAGCAGCCTGTATCTCAGCACAGGAATAAGGTAGGGAAGAATTCTAAGGATCATTTTGACTGCCTCCAGAAGTTAGATCAGATGGCAAATTGGATTTGGTGCTAGGTCTTTCCCTTTAGGTTTTACCCCAACAATGTTTTCATTAGTTTCGCTCACTCTCGAAATCAAGCATTTTACAGCAGGTTGGAGCAGCCTGTATCTCAGCACAGGAATAAGGTAGGGAAGAATTCTAAGGATCATTTTGACTGCCTCCAGAAGTTAGATCAGATGGCAAATTGGATTTGGTGCTAGGTCTTTCCCTTTAGGTTTTACCCCAACAATGTTTTCATTAGTTTCGCTCACTCTCGAAATCAAGCATTTTACAGCAGGTTGGAGCAGCCTGTATCTCAGCACAGGAATAAGGTAGGGAAGAATTCTAAGGATCATTTTGACTGCCTCCAGAAGTTAGATCAGATGGCAAATTGGATTTGGTGCTAGGTCTTTCCCTTTAGGTTTTACCCCAACAATGTTTTCATTAGTTTCGCTCACTCTCGAAATCAAGCATTTTACAGCAGGTTGGAGCAGCCTGTATCTCAGCACAGGAATAAGGTAGGGAAGAATTCAAATACTCATTTTGACTGCCTCCAGAAGTTAGATCAGATGGCAAATTGGATTTGGTGCTAGGTCTTTCCCTTTAGGTTTTACCCCAACAATGTTTTCATTAGTTTCGCTCACTCTCGAAATCAAGCATTTTACAGCAGGTTGGAGCAGCCTGTATCTCAGCAGAGGAATAAGGTAGGGAAGAATTCTAAGGATCATTTTGACTGCCTCCAGAAGTTAGATCAGATGGCAAATTGGATTTGGTGCTAGGTCTTTCCCTTTAGGTTTTACCCCAACAATGTTTTCATTAGTTTCGCTCACTCTCGAAATCAAGCATTTTACAGCAGGTTGGAGCAGCCTGTATCTCAGCACAGGAATAAGGTAGGGAAGAATTCTAAGGATCATTTTGACTGCCTCCAGAAGTTAGATCAGATGGCAAATTGGATTTGGTGCTAGGTCTTTCCCTTTAGGTTTTACCCCAACAATGTTTTCATTAGTTTCGCTCACTCTCGAAATCAAGCATTTTACAGCAGGTTGGAGCAGCCTGTATCTCAGCACAGGAATAAGGTAGGGAAGAATTCTAAGGATCATTTTGACTGCCTCCAGAAGTTAGATCAGATGGCAAATTGGATTTGGTGCTAGGTCTTTCCCTTTAGGTTTTACCCCAACAATGTTTTCATTAGTTTCGCTCACTCTGGAAATCAAGCATTTTACAGCAGGTTGGAGCAGCCTGTATCTCAGCACAGGAATAAGGTAGGGAAGAATTCTAAGGATCATTTTGACTGCCTCCAGAAGTTAGATCAGATGGCAAATTGGATTTGGTGCTAGGTCTTTCCCTTTAGGTTTTACCCCAACAATGTTTTCATTAGTTTCGCTCACTCTCGAAATCAAGCATTTTACAGCAGGTTGGAGCAGCCTGTATCTCAGCACAGGAATAAGGTAGGGAAGAATTCTAAGGATCATTTTGACTGCCTCCAGAAGTTAGATCAGATGGCAAATTGGATTTGGTGCTAGGTCTTTCCCTTTAGGTTTTACCCCAACAATGTTTTCATTAGTTTCGCTCACTCTCGAAATCAAGCATTTTACAGCAGGTTGGAGCAGCCTGTATCTCAGCACAGGAATAAGGTAGGGAAGAATTCTAAGGATCATTTTGACTGCCTCCAGAAGTTAGATCAGATGGCAAATTGGATTTGGTGCTAGGTCTTTCCCTTTAGGTTTTACCCCAACAATGTTTTCATTTCGCTCACTCTCGAAATCAAGCATTTTACAGCAGGTTGGAGCAGCCTGTATCTCAGCACAGGAATAAGGTAGGGAAGAATTCTAAGGATCATTTTGACTGCCTCCAGAAGTTAGATCAGATGGCAAATTGGATTTGGTGCTAGGTCTTTCCCTTTAGGTTTTACCCCAACAATGTTTTCATTAGTTTCGCTCACTCTCGAAATCAAGCATTTTACAGCAGGTTGGAGCAGCCTGTATCTCAGCACAGGAATAAGGTAGGGAGAAGAATTCAAATACTCATTTTGACTGCCTCCAGAAGTTAGATCAGATGGCAAATTGGATTTGGTGCTAGGTCTTTCCCTTTAGGTTTTACCCCAACAATGTTTTCATTAGTTTCGCTCACTCTCGAAATCAAGCATTTTACAGCAGGTTGGAGCAGCCTGTATCTCAGCACAGGAATAAGGTAGGGAAGAATTCAAATACTCATTTTGACTGCCTCCAGAAGTTAGATCAGATGGCAAATTGGATTTGGTGCTAGGGTCTTTCCCTTTAGGTTTTACCCCAACAATGTTTTCATTAGTTTCGCTCACTCTCGAAATCAAGCATTTTACAGCAGGTTGGAGCAGCCTGTATCTCAGCACAGGAATAAAGGTAGGGAAGAATTCTAAGGATCATTTTGACTGCCTCCAGAAGTTAGATCAGATGGCAAATTGGATTTGGTGCTAGGTCTTTCCCTTTAGGTTTTACCCCAACAATGTTTTCATTAGTTTCGCTCACTCTCGAAATCAAGCATTTTACAGCAGGTTGGAGCAGCCTGTATCTCAGCACAGGAATAAGGTAGGGAAGAATTCTAAGGATCATTTTGACTGCCTCCAGAAGTTAGATCAGATGGCAAATTGGATTTGGTGCTAGGTCTTTCCCTTTAGGTTTTACCCCAACAATGTTTTCATTAGTTTCGCTCACTCTCGAAATCAAGCATTTTACAGCAGGTTGGAGCAGCCTGTATCTCAGCACAGGAATAAGGTAGGGAAGAATTCAAATACTCATTTTGACTGCCTCCAGAAGTTAGATCAGATGGCCAATGGAATTTGGTGCTAGGTCTTTCCCTTTAGGTTTTACCCCAACAATGTTTTCATTAGTTTCGCTCACTCTCGAAATCAAGCATTTTACAGCAGGTTGGAGCAGCCTGTATCTCAGCACAGGAATAAGGTAGGGAAGAATTCTAAGGATCATTTTGACTGCCTCCAGAAGTTAGATCAGATGGCAAATTGGATTTGGTGCTAGGTCTTTCCCTTTAGGTTTTACCCCAACAATGTTTTCATTAGTTTCGCTCACTCTCGAAATCAAGCATTTTACAGCAGGTTGGAGCAGCCTGTATCTCAGCACAGGAATAAGGTAGGGAAGAATTCTAAGGATCATTTTGACTGCCTCCAGAAGTTAGATCAGATGGCAAATTGGATTTGGTGCTAGGTCTTTCCCTTTAGGTTTTACCCCAACAATGTTTTCATTAGTTTCGCTCACTCTCGAAATCAAGCATTTTACAGCAGGTTGGAGCAGCCTGTATCTCAGCACAGGAATAAGGTGGGGAAGAATTCAAATACTCATTTTGACTGCCTCCAGAAGTTAGATCAGATGGCAAATTGGATTTGGTGCTAGGTCTTTCCCTTTAGGTTTTACCCCAACAATGTTTTCATTAGTTTCGCTCACTCTCGAAATCAAGCATTTTACAGCAGGTTGGAGCAGCCTGTATCTCAGCACAGGAATAAGGTAGGGAAGAATTCTAAGGATCATTTTGACTGCCTCCAGAAGTTAGATCAGATGGCCAATGGAATTTGGTGCTAGGTCTTTCCCTTTAGGTTTTACCCCAACAATGTTTTCATTAGTTTCGCTCACTCTCGAAATCAAGCATTTTACAGCAGGTTGGAGCAGCCTGTATCTCAGCACAGGAATAAGGTAGGGAAGAATTCTAAGGATCATTTTGACTGCCTCCAGAAGTTAGATCAGATGGCAAATTGGATTTGGTGCTAGGTCTTTCCCTTTAGGTTTTACCCCAACAATGTTTTCATTAGTTTCGCTCACTCTCGAAATCAAGCATTTTACAGCAGGTTGGAGCAGCCTGTATCTCAGCACAGGAATAAGGTAGGGAAGAATTCTAAGGATCATTTTGACTGCCTCCAGAAGTTAGATCAGATGGCCAATGCAATTTGGTGCTAGGTCTTTCCCTTTAGGTTTTACCCCAACAATGTTTTCATTAGTTTCGCTCACTCTCGAAATCAAGCATTTTACAGCAGGTTGGAGCAGCCTGTATCTCAGCACAGGAATAAGGTAGGGAAGAATTCTAAGGATCATTTTGACTGCCTCCAGAAGTTAGATCAGATGGCAAATTGGATTTGGTGCTAGGTCTTTCCCTTTAGGTTTTACCCCAACAATGTTTTCATTAGTTTCGCTCACTCTGGAAATCAAGCATTTTACAGCAGGTTGGAGCAGCCTGTATCTCAGCACAGGAATAAGGTAGGGAAGAATTCAAATACTCATTTTGACTGCCTCCAGAAGTTAGATCAAATGGCCAATGGAATTTGGTGCTAGGTCTTTCCCTTTAGGTTTTACCCCAACAATGTTTTCATTAGTTTCGCTCACTCTCGAAATCAAGCATTTTACAGCAGGTTGGAGCAGCCTGTATCTCAGCACAGGAATAAGGTAGGGAAGAATTCTAAGGATCATTTTGACTGCCTCCAGAAGTTAGATCAGATGGCAAATTGGATTTGGTGCTAGGTCTTTCCCTTTAGGTTTTACCCCAACAATGTTTTCATTAGTTTCGCTCACTCTCGAAATCAAGCATTTTACAGCAGGTTGGAGCAGCCTGTATCTCAGCACAGGAATAAGGTAGGGAAGAATTCAAATACTCATTTTGACTGCCTCCAGAAGTTAGATCAGATGGCCAATGGAATTTGGTGCTAGGTCTTTCCCTTTAGGTTTTACCCCAACAATGTTTTCATTAGTTTCGCTCACTCTCGAAATCAAGCATTTTACAGCAGGTTGGAGCAGCCTGTATCTCAGCACAGGAATAAGGTAGGGAAGAATTCTAAGGATCATTTTGACTGCCTCCAGAAGTTAGATCAGATGGCAAATTGGATTTGGTGCTAGGTCTTTCCCTTTAGGTTTTACCCCAACAATGTTTTCATTAGTTTCGCTCACTCTCGAAATCAAGCATTTTACAGCAGGTTGGAGCAGCCTGTATCTCAGCACAGGAATAAGGTAGGGAAGAATTCTAAGGATCATTTTGATTGCCTCCAGAAGTTAGATCAGATGGCCAATGCAATTTGGTGCTAGGTCTTTCCCTTTAGGTTTTACCCCAACAATGTTTTCATTAGTTTCGCTCACTCTCGAAATCAAGCATTTTACAGCAGGTTGGAGCAGCCTGTATCTCAGCACAGGAATAAGGTAGGGAAGAATTCAAATACTCATTTTGACTGCCTCCAGAAGTTAGATCAGATGGCAAATTGGATTTGGTGCTAGGTCTTTCCCTTTAGGTTTTACCCCAACAATGTTTTCATTAGTTTCGCTCACTCTCGAAATCAAGCATTTTACAGCAGGTTGGAGCAGCCTGTATCTCAGCACAGGAATAAGGTAGGGAAGAATTCTAAGGATCATTTTGACTGCCTCCAGAGGTTAGATCAGATGGCCAATGCAATTTGGTGCTAGGTCTTTCCCTTTAGGTTTTACCCCAACAATGTTTTCATTAGTTTCGCTCACTCTCGAAATCAAGCATTTTACAGCAGGTTGGAGCAGCCTGTATCTCAGCACAGGAATAAGGTAGGGAAGAATTCTAAGGATCATTTTGACTGCCTCCAGAAGTTAGATCAGATGGCAAATTGGATTTGGTGCTAGGTCTTTCCCTTTAGGTTTTACCCCAACAATGTTTTCATTAGTTTCGCTCACTCTCGAAATCAAGCATTTTACAGCAGGTTGGAGCAGCCTGTATCTCAGCACAGGAATAAGGTAGGGAAGAATTCTAAGGATCATTTTGACTGCCTCCAGAAGTTAGATCAGATGGCAAATTGGATTTGGTGCTAGGTCTTTCCCTTTAGGTTTTACCCCAACAATGTTTTCATTAGTTTCGCTCACTCTCGAAATCAAGCATTTTACAGCAGGTTGGAGCAGCCTGTATCTCAGCACAGGAATAAGGTAGGGAAGAATTCAAATACTCATTTTGACTGCCTCCAGAAGTTAGATCAGATGGCCAATGGAATTTGGTGCTAGGTCTTTCCCTTTAGGTTTTACCCCAACAATGTTTTCATTAGTTTCGCTCACTCTCGAAATCAAGCATTTTACAGCAGGTTGGAGCAGCCTGTATCTCAGCACAGGAATAAGGTAGGGAAGAATTCTAAGGATCATTTTGACTGCCTCCAGAAGTTAGATCAGATGGCAAATTGGATTTGGTGCTAGGTCTTTCCCTTTAGGTTTTACCCCAACAATGTTTTCATTAGTTTCGCTCACTCTCGAAATCAAGCATTTTACAGCAGGTTGGAGCAGCCTGTATCTCAGCACAGGAATAAGGTAGGGAAGAATTCTAAGGATCATTTTGACTGCCTCCAGAAGTTAGATCAGATGGCAAATTGGATTTGGTGCTAGGTCTTTCCCTTTAGGTTTTACCCCAACAATGTTTTCATTAGTTTCGCTCACTCTCGAAATCAAGCATTTTACAGCAGGTTGGAGCAGCCTGTATCTCAGCACAGGAATAAGGTAGGGAAGAATTCTAAGGATCATTTTGACTGCCTCCAGAAGTTAGATCAGATGGCAAATTGGATTTGGTGCTAGGTCTTTCCCTTTAGGTTTTACCCCAACAATGTTTTCATTAGTTTCGCTCACTCTCGAAATCAAGCATTTTACAGCAGGTTGGAGCAGCCTGTATCTCAGCACAGGAATAAGGTAGGGAAGAATTCAAATACTCATTTTGACTGCCTCCAGAAGTTAGATCAGATGGCAAATTGGATTTGGTGCTAGGTCTTTCCCTTTAGGTTTTACCCCAACAATGTTTTCATTAGTTTCGCTCACTCTCGAAATGAAGCATTTTACAGCAGGTTGGAGCAGCCTGTATCTCAGCACAGGAATAAGGTAGGGAAGAATTCAAATACTCATTTTGACTGCCTCCAGAAGTTAGATCAGATGGCCAATGCAATTTGGTGCTAGGTCTTTCCCTTTAGGTTTTACCCCAACAATGTTTTCATTAGTTTCGCTCACTCTCGAAATCAAGCATTTTACAGCAGGTTGGAGCAGCCTGTATCTCAGCACAGGAATAAGGTAGGGAAGAATTCTAAGGATCATTTTGACTGCCTCCAGAAGTTAGATCAGATGGCAAATTGGATTTGGTGCTAGGTCTTTCCCTTTAGGTTTTACCCCAACAATGTTTTCATTAGTTTCGCTCACTCTCGAAATCAAGCATTTTACAGCAGGTTGGAGCAGCCTGTATCTCAGCACAGGAATAAGGTAGGGAAGAATTCAAATACTCATTTTGACTGCCTCCAGAAGTTAGATCAGATGGCCAATGGAATTTGGTGCTAGGTCTTTCCCTTTAGGTTTTACCCCAACAATGTTTTCATTAGTTTCGCTCACTCTCGAAATCAAGCATTTTACAGCAGGTTGGAGCAGCCTGTATCTCAGCACAGGAATAAGGTAGGGAAGAATTCTAAGGATCATTTTGACTGCCTCCAGAAGTTAGATCAGATGGCAAATTGGATTTGGTGCTAGGTCTTTCCCTTTAGGTTTTACCCCAACAATGTTTTCATTAGTTTCGCTCACTCTGGAAGTCAAGCATTTTACAGCAGGTTGGAGCAGCCTGTATCTCAGCACAGGAATAAGGTAGGGAAGAATTCTAAGGATCATTTTGACTGCCTCCAGAAGTTAGATCAGATGGCCAATGCAATTTGGTGCTAGGTCTTTCCCTTTAGGTTTTACCCCAACAATGTTTTCATTAGTTTCGCTCACTCTCGAAATCAAGCATTTTACAGCAGGTTGGAGCAGCCTGTATCTCAGCACAGGAATAAGGTAGGGAAGAATTCAAATACTCATTTTGACTGCCTCCAGAAGTTAGATCAGATGGCCAATGGAATTTGGTGCTAGGTCTTTCCCTTTAGGTTTTACCCCAACAATGTTTTCATTAGTTTCGCTCACTCTCGAAATCAAGCATTTTACAGCAGGTTGGAGCAGCCTGTATCTCAGCACAGGAATAAGGTAGGGAAGAATTCTAAGGATCATTTTGACTGCCTCCAGAAGTTAGATCAGATGGCAAATTGGATTTGGTGCTAGGTCTTTCCCTTTAGGTTTTACCCCAACAATGTTTTCATTAGTTTCGCTCACTCTCGAAATCAAGCATTTTACAGCAGGTTGGAGCAGCCTGTATCTCAGCACAGGAATAAGGTAGGGAAGAATTCTAAGGATCATTTTGACTGCCTCCAGAAGTTAGATCAGATGGCAAATTGGATTTGGTGCTAGGTCTTTCCCTTTAGGTTTTACCCCAACAATGTTTTCATTAGTTTCGCTCACTCTCGAAATCAAGCATTTTACAGCAGGTTGGAGCAGCCTGTATCTCAGCACAGGAATAAGGTAGGGAAGAATTCTAAGGATCATTTTGACTGCCTCCAGAAGTTAGATCAGATGGCAAATTGGATTTGGTGCTAGGTCTTTCCCTTTAGGTTTTACCCCAACAATGTTTTCATTAGTTTCGCTCACTCTCGAAATCAAGCATTTTACAGCAGGTTGGAGCAGCCTGTATCTCAGCACAGGAATAAGGTAGGGAAGAATTCAAATACTCATTTTGACTGCCTCCAGAAGTTAGATCAGATGGCCAATGGAATTTGGTGCTAGGTCTTTCCCTTTAGGTTTTACCCCAACAATGTTTTCATTAGTTTCGCTCACTCTCGAAATCAAGCATTTTACAGCAGGTTGGAGCAGCCTGTATCTCAGCACAGGAATAAGGTAGGGAAGAATTCTAAGGATCATTTTGACTGCCTCCAGAAGTTAGATCAGATGGCCAATGCAATTTGGTGCTAGGTCTTTCCCTTTAGGTTTTACCCCAACAATGTTTTCATTAGTTTCGCTCACTCTCGAAATCAAGCATTTTACAGCAGGTTGGAGCAGCCTGTATCTCAGCACAGGAATAAGGTAGGGAAGAATTCAAATACTCATTTTGACTGCCTCCAGAAGTTAGATCAGATGGCAAATTGGATTTGGTGCTAGGTCTTTCCCTTTAGGTTTTACCCCAACAATGTTTTCATTAGTTTCGCTCACTCTCGAAATCAAGCATTTTACAGCAGGTTGGAGCAGCCTGTATCTCAGCACAGGAATAAGGTAGGGAAGAATTCTAAGGATCATTTTGACTGCCTCCAGAAGTTAGATCAGATGGCAAATTGGATTTGGTGCTAGGTCTTTCCCTTTAGGTTTTACCCCAACAATGTTTTCATTAGTTTCGCTCACTCTCGAAATCAAGCATTTTACAGCAGGTTGGAGCAGCCTGTATCTCAGCACAGGAATAAGGTAGGGAAGAATTCAAATACTCATTTTGACTGCCTCCAGAAGTTAGATCAGATGGCCAATGCAATTTGGTGCTAGGCCTTTCCCTTTAGGTTTTACCCCAACAATGTTTTCATTAGTTTCGCTCACTCTCGAAATCAAGCATTTTACAGCAGGTTGGAGCAGCCTGTATCTCAGCACAGGAATAAGGTAGGGAAGAGTTCAAATACTCATTTTGACTGCCTCCAGAAGTTAGATCAGATGGCCAATGGAATTTGGTGCTAGGTCTTTCCCTTTAGGTTTTACCCCAACAATGTTTTCATTAGTTTCGCTCACTCTCGAAATCAAGCATTTTACAGCAGGTTGGAGCAGCCTGTATCTCAGCACAGGAATAAGGTAGGGAAGAATTCTAAGGATCATTTTGACTGCCTCCAGAAGTTAGATCAGATGGCAAATTGGATTTGGTGCTAGGTCTTTCCCTTTAGGTTTTACCCCAACAATGTTTTCATTCGTTTCGCTCACTCTCGAAATCAAGCATTTTACAGCAGGTTGGAGCAGCCTGTATCTCAGCACAGGAATAAGGTAGGGAAGAATTCAAATACCCATTTTGACTGCCTCCAGAAGTTAGATCAGATGGCCAATGCAATTTGGTGCTAGGTCTTTCCCTATAGGTTTTACCCCAACAATGTTTTCATTAGTTTCGCTCACTCTCGAAATCAAGCATTTTACAGCAGGTTGGAGCAGCCTGTATCTCAGCACAGGAATAAGGTAGGGAAGAATTCTAAGGATCATTTTGACTGCCTCCAGAAGTTAGATCAGATGGCAAATTGGATTTGGTGCTA
The DNA here is from genome assembly GCF_026170545.1 of Melanerpes formicivorus. Taxonomy (NCBI): domain Eukaryota; kingdom Metazoa; phylum Chordata; class Aves; order Piciformes; family Picidae; genus Melanerpes; species Melanerpes formicivorus. The sequence continues at coordinate 12,793 of NW_027143191.1, forward strand.
GGTCTTTCCCTTTAGGTTTTACCCCAACAATGTTTTCATTAGTTTCGCTCACTCTGGAAATCAAGCATTTTACAGCAGGTTGGAGCAGCCTGTATCTCAGCACAGGAATAAGGTAGGGAAGAATTCTAAGGATCATTTTGACTGCCTCCAGAAGTTAGATCAGATGGCCAATGCAATTTGGTGCTAGGTCTTTCCCTTTAGGCTCTACCCCAACAATGTTTTCATTAGTTTCGCTCACTCTCGAAATGAAGCATTTTACAGCAGGTTGGAGCAGCCTGTATCTCAGCACAGGAATAAGGTAGGGAAGAATTCAAATACTCATTTTGACTGCCTCCAGAAGTTAGATCAGATGGCCAATGGAATTTGGTGCTAGGTCTTTCCCTTTAGGTTTTACCCCAACAATGTTTTCATTAGTTTCGCTCACTCTCGAAATCAAGCATTTTACAGCAGGTTGGAGCAGCCTGTATCTCAGCACAGGAATAAGGTAGGGAAGAATTCTAAGGATCATTTTGACTGCCTCCAGAAGTTAGATCAGATGGCCAATGCAATTTGGTGCTAGGTCTTTCCCTTTAGGTTTTACCCCAACAATGTTTTCATTAGTTTCGCTCACTCTCGAAATCAAGCATTTTACAGCAGGTTGGAGCAGCCTGTATCTCAGCACAGGAATAAGGTAGGGAAGAATTCAAATACTCATTTTGACTGCCTCCAGAAGTTAGATCAGATGGCAAATTGGATTTGGTGCTAGGTCTTTCCCTTTAGGTTTTACCCCAACAATGTTTTCATTAGTTTCGCTCACTCTCGAAATCAAGCATTTTACAGCAGGTTGGAGCAGCCTGTATCTCAGCACAGGAATAAGGTAGGGAAGAATTCTAAGGATCATTTTGACTGCCTCCAGAAGTTAGATCAGATGGCAAATTGGATTTGGTGCTAGGTCTTTCCCTTTAGGTTTTACCCCAACAATGTTTTCATTAGTTTCGCTCACTCTTGAAATCAAGCATTTTACAGCAGGTTGGAGCAGCCTGTATCTCAGCACAGGAATAAGGTAGGGAAGAATTCAAATACTCATTTTGACTGCCTCCAGAAGTTAGATCAGATGGCCAATGGAATTTGGTGCTAGGTCTTTCCCTTTAGGTTTTACCCCAACAATGTTTTCATTAGTTTCGCTCACTCTCGAAATCAAGCATTTTACAGCAGGTTGGAGCAGCCTGTATCTCAGCACAGGAATAAGGTAGGGAAGAATTCAAATACTCATTTTGACTGCCTCCAGAAGTTAGATCAGATGGCCAATGCAATTTGGTGCTAGGTCTTTCCCTTTAGGTTTTACCCCAACAATGTTTTCATTAGTTTCGCTCACTCTGGAAATCAAGCATTTTACAGCAGGTTGGAGCAGCCTGTATCTCAGCACAGTAATAAGGTAGGGAAGAATTCTAAGGATCATTTTGACTGCCTCCAGAAGTTAGATCAGATGGCAAATTGGATTTGGTGCTAGGTCTTTCCCTTTAGGCTCTACCCCAACAATGTTTTCATTAGTTTCGCTCACTCTCGAAATCAAGCATTTTACAGCAGGTTGGAGCAGCCTGTATCTCAGCACAGGAATAAGGTAGGGAAGAATTCAAATACTCATTTTGACTGCCTCCAGAAGTTAGATCAGATGGCAAATTGGATTTGGTGCTAGGTCTTTCCCTTTAGGTTTTACCCCAACAATGTTTTCATTAGTTTCGCTCACTCTCGAAATCAAGCATTTTACAGCAGGTTGGAGCAGCCTGTATCTCAGCACAGGAATAAGGTAGGGAAGAATTCTAAGGATCATTTTGACTGCCTCCAGAAGTTAGATCAGATGGCCAATGCAATTTGGTGCTAGGTCTTTCCCTTTAGGTTTTACCCCAACAATGTTTTCATTAGTTTCGCTCACTCTCGAAATCAAGCATTTTACAGCAGGTTGGAGCAGCCTGTATCTCAGCACAGGAATAAGGTAGGGAAGAGTTCAAATACTCATTTTGACTGCCTCCAGAAGTTAGATCAGATGGCAAATTGGATTTGGTGCTAGGTCTTTCCCTTTAGGTTTTACCCCAACAATGTTTTCATTAGTTTCGCTCACTCTCGAAATCAAGCATTTTACAGCAGGTTGGAGCAGCCTGTATCTCAGCACAGGAATAAGGTAGGGAAGAATTCTAAGGATCATTTTGACTGCCTCCAGAAGTTAGATCAGATGGCAAATTGGATTTGGTGCTAGGTCTTTCCCTTTAGGTTTTACCCCAACAATGTTTTCATTAGTTTCGCTCACTCTCGAAATCAAGCATTTTACAGCAGGTTGGAGCAGCCTGTATCTCAGCACAGGAATAAGGTAGGGAAGAATTCAAATACTCATTTTGACTGCCTCCAGAAGTTAGATCAGATGGCCAATGCAATTTGGTGCTAGGCCTTTCCCTTTAGGTTTTACCCCAACAATGTTTTCATTAGTTTCGCTCACTCTCGAAATCAAGCATTTTACAGCAGGTTGGAGCAGCCTGTATCTCAGCACAGTAATAAGGTAGGGAAGAGTTCAAATACTCATTTTGACTGCCTCCAGAAGTTAGATCAGATGGCCAATGGAATTTGGTGCTAGGTCTTTCCCTTTAGGTTTTACCCCAACAATGTTTTCATTAGTTTCGCTCACTCTCGAAATCAAGCATTTTACAGCAGGTTGGAGCAGCCTGTATCTCAGCACAGGAATAAGGTAGGGAAGAATTCTAAGGATCATTTTGACTGCCTCCAGAAGTTAGATCAGATGGCCAATTGGATTTGGTGCTAGGTCTTTCCCTTTAGGTTTTACCCCAACAATGTTTTCATTAGTTTCGCTCACTCTCGAAATCAAGCATTTTACAGCAGGTTGGAGCAGCCTGTATCTCAGCACAGGAATAAGGTAGGGAAGAATTCTAAGGATCATTTTGACTGCCTCCAGAAGTTAGATCAGATGGCCAATGGAATTTGGTGCTAGGTCTTTCCCTTTAGGTTTTACCCCAACAATGTTTTCATTAGTTTCGCTCACTCTCGAAATCAAGCATTTTACAGCAGGTTGGAGCAGCCTGTATCTCAGCACAGGAATAAGGTAGGGAAGAATTCTAAGGATCATTTTGACTGCCTCCAGAAGTTAGATCAGATGGCCAATGCAATTTGGTGCTAGGTCTTTCCCTTTAGGTTTTACCCCAACAATGTTTTCATTAGTTTCGCTCACTCTCGAAATCAAGCATTTTACAGCAGGTTGGAGCAGCCTGTATCTCAGCACAGGAATAAGGTAGGGAAGAATTCAAATACTCATTTTGACTGCCTCCAGAAGTTAGATCAGATGGCAAATTGGATTTGGTGCTAGGTCTTTCCCTTTAGGCTCTACCCCAACAATGTTTTCATTAGTTTCGCTCACTCTCGAAATGAAGCATTTTACAGCAGGTTGGAGCAGCCTGTATCTCAGCACAGGAATAAGGTAGGGAAGAATTCAAATACTCATTTTGACTGCCTCCAGAAGTTAGATCAGATGGCCAATGGAATTTGGTGCTAGGTCTTTCCCTTTAGGTTTTACCCCAACAATGTTTTCATTAGTTTCGCTCACTCTCGAAATCAAGCATTTTACAGCAGGTTGGAGCAGCCTGTATCTCAGCACAGGAATAAGGTAGGGAAGAATTCTAAGGATCATTTTGACTGCCTCCAGAAGTTAGATCAGATGGCCAATGCAATTTGGTGCTAGGTCTTTCCCTTTAGGTTTTACCCCAACAATGTTTTCATTAGTTTCGCTCACTCTCGAAATCAAGCATTTTACAGCAGGTTGGAGCAGCCTGTATCTCAGCACAGGAATAAGGTAGGGAAGAATTCAAATACTCATTTTGACTGCCTCCAGAAGTTAGATCAGATGGCAAATTGGATTTGGTGCTAGGTCTTTCCCTTTAGGTTTTACCCCAACAATGTTTTCATTAGTTTCGCTCACTCTCGAAATCAAGCATTTTACAGCAGGTTGGAGCAGCCTGTATCTCAGCACAGGAATAAGGTAGGGAAGAATTCTAAGGATCATTTTGACTGCCTCCAGAAGTTAGATCAGATGGCAAATTGGATTTGGTGCTAGGTCTTTCCCTTTAGGTTTTACCCCAACAATGTTTTCATTAGTTTCGCTCACTCTCGAAATCAAGCATTTTACAGCAGGTTGGAGCAGCCTGTATCTCAGCACAGGAATAAGGTAGGGAAGAATTCTAAGGATCATTTTGACTGCCTCCAGAAGTTAGATCAGATGGCCAATTGGATTTGCTGCTAGGTCTTTCCCTTTAGGTTTTACCCCAACAATGTTTTCATTAGTTTCGCTCACTCTCGAAATCAAGCATTTTACAGCAGGTTGGAGCAGCCTGTATCTCAGCACAGGAATAAGGTAGGGAAGAATTCAAATACTCATTTTGACTGCCTCCAGAAGTTAGATCAGATGGCCAATGCAATTTGGTGCTAGGCCTTTCCCTTTAGGTTTTACCCCAACAATGTTTTCATTAGTTTCGCTCACTCTCGAAATCAAGCATTTTACAGCAGGTTGGAGCAGCCTGTATCTCAGCACAGTAATAAGGTAGGGAAGAGTTCAAATACTCATTTTGACTGCCTCCAGAAGTTAGATCAGATGGCCAATGGAATTTGGTGCTAGGTCTTTCCCTTTAGGTTTTACCCCAACAATGTTTTCATTAGTTTCGCTCACTCTCGAAATCAAGCATTTTACAGCAGGTTGGAGCAGCCTGTATCTCAGCACAGGAATAAGGTAGGGAAGAATTCTAAGGATCATTTTGACTGCCTCCAGAAGTTAGATCAGATGGCAAATTGGATTTGGTGCTAGGTCTTTCCCTTTAGGTTTTACCCCAACAATGTTTTCATTAGTTTCGCTCACTCTCGAAATCAAGCATTTTACAGCAGGTTGGAGCAGCCTGTATCTCAGCACAGGAATAAGGTAGGGAAGAATTCTAAGGATCATTTTGACTGCCTCCAGAAGTTAGATCAGATGGCCAATGCAATTTGGTGCTAGGTCTTTCCCTTTAGGTTTTACCCCAACAATGTTTTCATTAGTTTCGCTCACTCTCGAAATCAAGCATTTTACAGCAGGTTGGAGCAGCCTGTATCTCAGCACAGGAATAAGGTAGGGAAGAATTCTAAGGATCATTTTGACTGCCTCCAGAAGTTAGATCAGATGGCAAATTGGATTTGGTGCTAGGTCTTTCCCTTTAGGTTTTACCCCAACAATGTTTTCATTAGTTTCGCTCACTCTCGAAATCAAGCATTTTACAGCAGGTTGGAGCAGCCTGTATCTCAGCACAGGAATAAGGTAGGGAAGAATTCTAAGGATCATTTTGACTGCCTCCAGAAGTTAGATCAGATGGCAAATTGGATTTGGTGCTAGGTCTTTCCCTTTAGGTTTTACCCCAACAATGTTTTCATTAGTTTCGCTCACTCTCGAAATCAAGCATTTTACAGCAGGTTGGAGCAGCCTGTATCTCAGCACAGGAATAAGGTAGGGAAGAATTCAAATACTCATTTTGACTGCCTCCAGAAGTTAGATCAGATGGCCAATGGAATTTGGTGCTAGGTCTTTCCCTTTAGGTTTTACCCCAACAATGTTTTCATTAGTTTCGCTCACTCTCGAAATCAAGCATTTTACAGCAGGTTGGAGCAGCCTGTATCTCAGCACAGGAATAAGGTAGGGAAGAATTCTAAGGATCATTTTGACTGCCTCCAGAAGTTAGATCAGATGGCCAATGGAATTAGGTGCTAGGTCTTTCCCTTTAGGTTTTAGCCCAACAATGTTTTCATTAGTTTCGCTCACTCTCGAAATCAAGCATTTTACAGCAGGTTGGAGCAGCCTGTATCTCAGCACAGGAATAAGGTAGGGAAGAATTCTAAGGATCATTTTGACTGCCTCCAGAAGTTAGATCAGATGGCAAATTGGATTTGGTGCTAGGTCTTTCCCTTTAGGTTTTACCCCAACAATGTTTTAATTAGTTTCGCTCACTCTCGAAATCAAGCATTTTACAGCAGGTTGGAGCAGCCTGTATCTCAGCACAGGAATAAGGTAGGGAAGAATTCTAAGGATCATTTTGACTGCCTCCAGAAGTTAGATCAGATGGCCAATGGAATTTGGTGCTAGGTCTTTCCCTTTAGGTTTTACCCCAACAATGTTTTCATTAGTTTCGCTCACTCTCGAAATCAAGCATTTTACAGCAGGTTGGAGCAGCCTGTATCTCAGCACAGGAATAAGGTAGGGAAGAATTCTAAGGATCATTTTGACTGCCTCCAGAAGTTAGATCAGATGGCCAATGCAATTTGGTGCTAGGTCTTTCCCTTTAGGTTTTACCCCAACAATGTTTTCATTAGTTTCGCTCACTCTCGAAATCAAGCATTTTACAGCAGGTTGGAGCAGCCTGTATCTCAGCACAGGAATAAGGTAGGGAAGAATTCAAATACTCATTTTGACTGCCTCCAGAAGTTAGATCAGATGGCAAATTGGATTTGGTGCTAGGTCTTTCCCTTTAGGCTCTACCCCAACAATGTTTTCATTAGTTTCGCTCACTCTCGAAATGAAGCATTTTACAGCAGGTTGGAGCAGCCTGTATCTCAGCACAGGAATAAGGTAGGGAAGAATTCAAATACTCATTTTGACTGCCTCCAGAAGTTAGATCAGATGGCCAATGGAATTTGGTGCTAGGTCTTTCCCTTTAGGTTTTACCCCAACAATGTTTTCATTAGTTTCGCTCACTCTCGAAATCAAGCATTTTACAGCAGGTTGGAGCAGCCTGTATCTCAGCACAGGAATAAGGTAGGGAAGAATTCTAAGGATCATTTTGACTGCCTCCAGAAGTTAGATCAGATGGCCAATGCAATTTGGTGCTAGGTCTTTCCCTTTAGGTTTTACCCCAACAATGTTTTCATTAGTTTCGCTCACTCTCGAAATCAAGCATTTTACAGCAGGTTGGAGCAGCCTGTATCTCAGCACAGGAATAAGGTAGGGAAGAATTCAAATACTCATTTTGACTGCCTCCAGAAGTTAGATCAGATGGCAAATTGGATTTGGTGCTAGGTCTTTCCCTTTAGGTTTTACCCCAACAATGTTTTCATTAGTTTCGCTCACTCTCGAAATCAAGCATTTTACAGCAGGTTGGAGCAGCCTGTATCTCAGCACAGGAATAAGGTAGGGAAGAATTCTAAGGATCATTTTGACTGCCTCCAGAAGTTAGATCAGATGGCCAATTGGATTTGCTGCTAGGTCTTTCCCTTTAGGTTTTACCCCAACAATGTTTTCATTAGTTTCGCTCACTCTCGAAATCAAGCATTTTACAGCAGGTTGGAGCAGCCTGTATCTCAGCACAGGAATAAGGTAGGGAAGAATTCAAATACTCATTTTGACTGCCTCCAGAAGTTAGATCAGATGGCCAATGCAATTTGGTGCTAGGCCTTTCCCTTTAGGTTTTACCCCAACAATGTTTTCATTAGTTTCGCTCACTCTCGAAATCAAGCATTTTACAGCAGGTTGGAGCAGCCTGTATCTCAGCACAGTAATAAGGTAGGGAAGAGTTCAAATACTCATTTTGACTGCCTCCAGAAGTTAGATCAGATGGCCAATGGAATTTGGTGCTAGGTCTTTCCCTTTAGGTTTTACCCCAACAATGTTTTCATTAGTTTCGCTCACTCTCGAAATCAAGCATTTTACAGCAGGTTGGAGCAGCCTGTATCTCAGCACAGGAATAAGGTAGGGAAGAATTCTAAGGATCATTTTGACTGCCTCCAGAAGTTAGATCAGATGGCAAATTGGATTTGGTGCTAGGTCTTTCCCTTTAGGTTTTACCCCAACAATGTTTTCATTAGTTTCGCTCACTCTCGAAATCAAGCATTTTACAGCAGGTTGGAGCAGCCTGTATCTCAGCACAGGAATAAGGTAGGGAAGAATTCTAAGGATCATTTTGACTGCCTCCAGAAGTTAGATCAGATGGCCAATGCAATTTGGTGCTAGGTCTTTCCCTTTAGGTTTTACCCCAACAATGTTTTCATTAGTTTCGCTCACTCTCGAAATCAAGCATTTTACAGCAGGTTGGAGCAGCCTGTATCTCAGCACAGGAATAAGGTAGGGAAGAATTCTAAGGATCATTTTGACTGCCTCCAGAAGTTAGATCAGATGGCAAATTGGATTTGGTGCTAGGTCTTTCCCTTTAGGTTTTACCCCAACAATGTTTTCATTAGTTTCGCTCACTCTCGAAATCAAGCATTTTACAGCAGGTTGGAGCAGCCTGTATCTCAGCACAGGAATAAGGTAGGGAAGAATTCTAAGGATCATTTTGACTGCCTCCAGAAGTTAGATCAGATGGCAAATTGGATTTGGTGCTAGGTCTTTCCCTTTAGGTTTTACCCCAACAATGTTTTCATTAGTTTCGCTCACTCTCGAAATCAAGCATTTTACAGCAGGTTGGAGCAGCCTGTATCTCAGCACAGGAATAAGGTAGGGAAGAATTCAAATACTCATTTTGACTGCCTCCAGAAGTTAGATCAGATGGCCAATGGAATTTGGTGCTAGGTCTTTCCCTTTAGGTTTTACCCCAACAATGTTTTCATTAGTTTCGCTCACTCTCGAAATCAAGCATTTTACAGCAGGTTGGAGCAGCCTGTATCTCAGCACAGGAATAAGGTAGGGAAGAATTCTAAGGATCATTTTGACTGCCTCCAGAAGTTAGATCAGATGGCAAATTGGATTTGGTGCTAGGTCTTTCCCTTTAGGTTTTACCCCAACAATGTTTTCATTAGTTTCACTCACTCTCGAAATCAAGCATTTTACAGCAGGTTGGAGCAGCCTGTATCTCAGCACAGGAATAAGGTAGGGAAGAATTCTAAGGATCATTTTGACTGCCTCCAGAAGTTAGATCAGATGGCAAATTGGATTTGGTGCTAGGTCTTTCCCTTTAGGTTTTACCCCAACAATGTTTTCATTAGTTTCGCTCACTCTCGAAATCAAGCATTTTACAGCAGGTTGGAGCAGCCTGTATCTCAGCACAGGAATAAGGTAGGGAAGAATTCAAATACTCATTTTGACTGCCTCCAGAAGTTAGATCAGATGGCAAATTGGATTTGGTGCTAGGTCTTTCCCTTTAGGTTTTACCCCAACAATGTTTTCATTAGTTTCGCTCACTCTCGAAATCAAGCATTTTACAGCAGGTTGGAGCAGCCTGTATCTCAGCACAGGAATAAGGTAGGGAAGAATTCAAATACTCATTTTGACTGCCTCCAGAAGTTAGATCAGATGGCCAATGCAATTTGGTGCTAGGTCTTTCCCTTTAGGTTTTACCCCAACAATGTTTTCATTAGTTTCGCTCACTCTCGAAATCAAGCATTTTACAGCAGGTTGGAGCAGCCTGTATCTCAGCACAGGAATAAGGTAGGGAAGAATTCTAAGGATCATTTTGACTGCCTCCAGAAGTTAGATCAGATGGCAAATTGGATTTGGTGCTAGGTCTTTCCCTTTAGGTTTTACCCCAACAATGTTTTCATTAGTTTCGCTCACTCTCGAAATCAAGCATTTTACAGCAGGTTGGAGCAGCCTGTATCTCAGCACAGGAATAAGGTAGGGAAGAATTCTAAGGATCATTTTGACTGCCTCCAGAAGTTAGATCAGATGGCAAATTGGATTTGGTGCTAGGTCTTTCCCTTTAGGTTTTACCCCAACAATGTTTTCATTAGTTTCGCTCACTCTGGAAATCAAGCATTTTACAGCAGGTTGGAGCAGCCTGTATCTCAGCACAGGAATAAGGTAGGGAAGAATTCTAAGGATCATTTTGACTGCCTCCAGAAGTTAGATCAGATGGCCAATGCAATTTGGTGCTAGGTCTTTCCCTTTAGGTTTTACCCCAACAATGTTTTCATTAGTTTCGCTCACTCTCGAAATCAAGCATTTTACAGCAGGTTGGAGCAGCCTGTATCTCAGCACAGGAATAAGGTAGGGAAGAATTCAAATACTCATTTTGACTGCCTCCAGAAGTTAGATCAGATGGCCAATGGAATTTGGTGCTAGGTCTTTCCCTTTAGGTTTTACCCCAACAATGTTTTCATTAGTTTCGCTCACTCTCGAAATCAAGCATTTTACAGCAGGTTGGAGCAGCCTGTATCTCAGCACAGGAATAAGGTAGGGAAGAATTCTAAGGATCATTTTGACTGCCTCCAGAAGTTAGATCAGATGGCAAATTGGATTTGGTGCTAGGTCTTTCCCTTTAGGTTTTACCCCAACAATGTTTTCATTAGTTTCGCTCACTCTCGAAATCAAGCATTTTACAGCAGGTTGGAGCAGCCTGTATCTCAGCACAGGAATAAGGTAGGGAAGAATTCTAAGGATCATTTTGACTGCCTCCAGAAGTTAGATCAGATGGCAAATTGGATTTGGTGCTAGGTCTTTCCCTTTAGGTTTTACCCCAACAATGTTTTCATTAGTTTCGCTCACTCTCGAAATCAAGCATTTTACAGCAGGTTGGAGCAGCCTGTATCTCAGCACAGGAATAAGGTAGGGAAGAATTCTAAGGATCATTTTGACTGCCTCCAGAAGTTAGATCAGATGGCAAATTGGATTTGGTGCTAGGTCTTTCCCTTTAGGTTTTACCCCAACAATGTTTTCATTAGTTTCGCTCACTCTCGAAATCAAGCATTTTACAGCAGGTTGGAGCAGCCTGTATCTCAGCACAGGAATAAGGTAGGGAAGAATTCTAAGGATCATTTTGACTGCCTCCAGAAGTTAGATCAGATGGCAAATTGGATTTGGTGCTAGGTCTTTCCCTTTAGGTTTTACCCCAACAATGTTTTCATTAGTTTCGCTCACTCTCGAAATCAAGCATTTTACAGCAGGTTGGAGCAGCCTGTATCTCAGCACAGGAATAAGGTAGGGAAGAATTCAAATACTCATTTTGACTGCCTCCAGAAGTTAGATCAGATGGCAAATTGGATTTGGTGCTAGGTCTTTCCCTTTAGGTTTTACCCCAACAATGTTTTCATTAGTTTCGCTCACTCTCGAAATCAAGCATTTTACAGCAGGTTGGAGCAGCCTGTATCTCAGCACAGGAATAAGGTAGGGAAGAATTCAAATACTCATTTTGACTGCCTCCAGAAGTTAGATCAGATGGCAAATTGGATTTGGTGCTAGGTCTTTCCCTTTAGGTTTTACCCCAACAATGTTTTCATTAGTTTCGCTCACTCTCGAAATCAAGCATTTTACAGCAGGTTGGAGCAGCCTGTATCTCAGCACAGGAATAAGGTAGGGAAGAATTCAAATACTCATTTTGACTGCCTCCAGAAGTTAGATCAGATGGCCAATGCAATTTGGTGCTAGGTCTTTCCCTTTAGGTTTTACCCCAACAATGTTTTCATTAGTTTCGCTCACTCTCGAAATCAAGCATTTTACAGCAGGTTGGAGCAGCCTGTATCTCAGCACAGGAATAAGGTAGGGAAGAATTCTAAGGATCATTTTGACTGCCTCCAGAAGTTAGATCAGATGGCAAATTGGATTTGGTGCTAGGTCTTTCCCTTTAGGTTTTACCCCAACAATGTTTTCATTAGTTTCGCTCACTCTCGAAATCAAGCATTTTACAGCAGGTTGGAGCAGCCTGTATCTCAGCACAGGAATAAGGTAGGGAAGAATTCAAATACTCATTTTGACTGCCTCCAGAAGTTAGATCAGATGGCCAATGGAATTTGGTGCTAGGTCTTTCCCTTTAGGTTTTACCCCAACAATGTTTTCATTAGTTTCGCTCACTCTCGAAATCAAGCATTTTACAGCAGGTTGGAGCAGCCTGTATCTCAGCACAGGAATAAGGTAGGGAAGAATTCTAAGGATCATTTTGACTGCCTCCAGAAGTTAGATCAGATGGCAAATTGGATTTGGTGCTAGGTCTTTCCCTTTAGGTTTTACCCCAACAATGTTTTCATTAGTTTCGCTCACTCTGGAAATCAAGCATTTTACAGCAGGTTGGAGCAGCCTGTATCTCAGCACAGGAATAAGGTAGGGAAGAATTCTAAGGATCATTTTGACTGCCTCCAGAAGTTAGATCAGATGGCCAATTGGATTTGGTGCTAGGTCTTTCCCTTTAGGTTTTACCCCAACAATGTTTTCATTAGTTTCGCTCACTCTCGAAATCAAGCATTTTACAGCAGGTTGGAGCAGCCTGTATCTCAGCACAGGAATAAGGTAGGGAAGAATTCAAATACTCATTTTGACTGCCTCCAGAAGTTAGATCAGATGGCCAATGGAATTTGGTGCTAGGTCTTTCCCTTTAGGTTTTACCCCAACAATGTTTTCATTAGTTTCGCTCACTCTGGAAATCAAGCATTTTACAGCAGGTTGGAGCAGCCTGTATCTCAGCACAGGAATAAGGTAGGGAAGAATTCTAAGGATCATTTTGACTGCCTCCAGAAGTTAGATCAGATGGCCAATTGGATTTGGTGCTAGGTCTTTCCCTTTAGGTTTTACCCCAACAATGTTTTCATTAGTTTCGCTCACTCTCGAAATCAAGCATTTTACAGCAGGTTGGAGCAGCCTGTATCTCAGCACAGGAATAAGGTAGGGAAGAATTCAAATACTCATTTTGACTGCCTCCAGAAGTTAGATCAGATGGCCAATGGAATTTGGTGCTAGGTCTTTCCCTTTAGGTTTTACCCCAACAATGTTTTCATTAGTTTCGCTCACTCTCGAAATCAAGCATTTTACAGCAGGTTGGAGCAGCCTGTATCTCAGCACAGGAATAAGGTAGGGAAGAATTCTAAGGATCATTTTGACTGCCTCCAGAAGTTAGATCAGATGGCAAATTGGATTTGGTGCTAGGTCTTTCCCTTTAGGTTTTACCCCAACAATGTTTTCATTAGTTTCGCTCACTCTCGAAATCAAGCATTTTACAGCAGGTTGGAGCAGCCTGTATCTCAGCACAGGAATAAGGTAGGGAAGAATTCTAAGGATCATTTTGACTGCCTCCAGAAGTTAGATCAGATGGCAAATTGGATTTGGTGCTAGGTCTTTCCCTTTAGGTTTTACCCCAACAATGTTTTCATTAGTTTCGCTCACTCTCGAAATCAAGCATTTTACAGCAGGTTGGAGCAGCCTGTATCTCAGCACAGGAATAAGGTAGGGAAGAATTCTAAGGATCATTTTGACTGCCTCCAGAAGTTAGATCAGATGGCAAATTGGATTTGGTGCTAGGTCTTTCCCTTTAGGTTTTACCCCAACAATGTTTTCATTAGTTTCGCTCACTCTCGAAATCAAGCATTTTACAGCAGGTTGGAGCAGCCTGTATCTCAGCACAGTAATAAGGTAGGGAAGAATTCAAATACTCATTTTGACTGCCTCCAGAAGTTAGATCAGATGGTGAATGGAATTTGGTGCTAGGTCTTTCCCTTTAGGTTTTACCCCAACAATGTTTTCATTAGTTTCGCTCACTCTCGAAATCAAGCATTTTACAGCAGGTTGGAGCAGCCTGTATCTCAGCACAGGAATAAGGTAGGGAAGAATTCAAATACTCATTTTGACTGCCTCCAGAAGTTAGATCAGATGGCCAATGGAATTTGGTGCTAGGTCTTTCCCTTTAGGTTTTACCCCAACAATGTTTTCATTAGTTTCGCTCACTCTCGAAATCAAGCATTTTACAGCAGGTTGGAGCAGCCTGTATCTCAGCACAGGAATAAGGTAGGGAAGAATTCTAAGGATCATTTTGACTGCCTCCAGAAGTTAGATCAGATGGCAAATTGGATTTGGTGCTAGGTCTTTCCCTTTAGGTTTTACCCCAACAATGTTTTCATTAGTTTCGCTCACTCTCGAAATCAAGCATTTTACAGCAGGTTGGAGCAGCCTGTATCTCAGCACAGGAATAAGGTAGGGAAGAATTCTAAGGATCATTTTGACTGCCTCCAGAAGTTAGATCAGATGGCAAATTGGATTTGGTGCTAGGTCTTTCCCTTTAGGTTTTACCCCAACAATGTTTTCATTAGTTTCGCTCACTCTCGAAATCAAGCATTTTACAGCAGGTTGGAGCAGCCTGTATCTCAGCACAGGAATAAGGTAGGGAAGAATTCAAATACTCATTTTGACTGCCTCCAGAAGTTAGATCAGATGGCCAATGCAATTTGGTGCTAGGTCTTTCCCTTTAGGTTTTACCCCAACAATGTTTTCATTAGTTTCGCTCACTCTCGAAATCAAGCATTTTACAGCAGGTTGGAGCAGCCTGTATCTCAGCACAGGAATAAGGTAGGGAAGAATTCTAAGGATCATTTTGACTGCCTCCAGAAGTTAGATCAGATGGCAAATTGGATTTGGTGCTAGGTCTTTCCCTTTAGGTTTTACCCCAACAATGTTTTCATTAGTTTCGCTCACTCTCGAAATCAAGCATTTTACAGCAGGTTGGAGCAGCCTGTATCTCAGCACAGGAATAAGGTAGGGAAGAATTCAAATACTCATTTTGACTGCCTCCAGAAGTTAGATCAGATGGCCAATGGAATTTGGTGCTAGGTCTTTCCCTTTAGGTTTTACCCCAACAATGTTTTCATTAGTTTCGCTCACTCTCGAAATCAAGCATTTTACAGCAGGTTGGAGCAGCCTGTATCTCAGCACAGGAATAAGGTAGGGAAGAATTCTAAGGATCATTTTGACTGCCTCCAGAAGTTAGATCAGATGGCAAATTGGATTTGGTGCTAGGTCTTTCCCTTTAGGTTTTACCCCAACAATGTTTTCATTAGTTTCGCTCACTCTGGAAATCAAGCATTTTACAGCAGGTTGGAGCAGCCTGTATCTCAGCACAGGAATAAGGTAGGGAAGAATTCTAAGGATCATTTTGACTGCCTCCAGAAGTTAGATCAGATGGCCAATGCAATTTGGTGCTAGGTCTTTCCCTTTAGGTTTTACCCCAACAATGTTTTCATTAGTTTCGCTCACTCTCGAAATCAAGCATTTTACAGCAGGTTGGAGCAGCCTGTATCTCAGCACAGGAATAAGGTAGGGAAGAATTCAAATACTCATTTTGACTGCCTCCAGAAGTTAGATCAGATGGCCAATGGAATTTGGTGCTAGGTCTTTCCCTTTAGGTTTTACCCCAACAATGTTTTCATTAGTTTCGCTCACTCTCGAAATCAAGCATTTTACAGCAGGTTGGAGCAGCCTGTATCTCAGCACAGGAATAAGGTAGGGAAGAATTCTAAGGATCATTTTGACTGCCTCCAGAAGTTAGATCAGATGGCAAATTGGATTTGGTGCTAGGTCTTTCCCTTTAGGTTTTACCCCAACAATGTTTTCATTAGTTTCGCTCACTCTCGAAATCAAGCATTTTACAGCAGGTTGGAGCAGCCTGTATCTCAGCACAGGAATAAGGTAGGGAAGAATTCTAAGGCTCATTTTGACTGCCTCCAGAAGTTAGATCAGATGGCAAATTGGATTTGGTGCTAGGTCTTTCCCTTTAGGTTTTACCCCAACAATGTTTTCATTAGTTTCGCTCACTCTGGAAATCAAGCATTTTACAGCAGGTTGGAGCAGCCTGTATCTCAGCACAGGAATAAGGTAGGGAAGAATTCTAAGGATCATTTTGACTGCCTCCAGAAGTTAGATCAGATGGCAAATTGGATTTGGTGCTAGGTCTTTCCCTTTAGGTTTTACCCCAACAATGTTTTCATTAGTTTCGCTCACTCTCGAAATCAAGCATTTTACAGCAGGTTGGAGCAGCCTGTATCTCAGCACAGGAATAAGGTAGGGAAGAATTCAAATACTCATTTTGACTGCCTCCAGAAGTTAGATCAGATGGTGAATGGAATTTGGTGCTAGGTCTTTCCCTTTAGGTTTTACCCCAACAATGTTTTCATTAGTTTCGCTCACTCTCGAAATCAAGCATTTTACAGCAGGTTGGAGCAGCCTGTATCTCAGCACAGGAATAAGGTAGGGAAGAATTCTAAGGATCATTTTGACTGCCTCCAGAAGTTAGATCAGATGGCAAATTGGATTTGGTGCTAGGTCTTTCCCTTTAGGTTTTACCCCAACAATGTTTTCATTAGTTTCGCTCACTCTCGAAATCAAGCATTTTACAGCAGGTTGGAGCAGCCTGTATCTCAGCACAGGAATAAGGTAGGGCAGAATTCTAAGGATCATTTTGACTGCCTCCAGAAGTTAGATCAGATGGCAAATTGGATTTGGTGCTAGGTCTTTCCCTTTAGGTTTTACCCCAACAATGTTTTCATTAGTTTCGCTCACTCTCGAAATCAAGCATTTTACAGCAGGTTGGAGCAGCCTGTATCTCAGCACAGGAATAAGGTAGGGAAGAATTCTAAGGATCATTTTGACTGCCTCCAGAAGTTAGATCAGATGGCCAATGCAATTTGGTGCTAGGTCTTTCCCTTTAGGTTTTACCCCAACAATGTTTTCATTAGTTTCGCTCACTCTCGAAATCAAGCATTTTACAGCAGGTTGGAGCAGCCTGTATCTCAGCACAGGAATAAGGTAGGGAAGAATTCTAAGGATCATTTTGACTGCCTCCAGAAGTTAGATCAGATGGCCAATTGGATTTGGTGCTAGGTCTTTCCCTTTAGGTTTTACCCCAACAATGTTTTCATTAGTTTCGCTCACTCTCGAAATCAAGCATTTTACAGCAGGTTGGAGCAGCCTGTATCTCAGCACAGGAATAAGGTAGGGAAGAATTCTAAGGCTCATTTTGACTGCCTCCAGAAGTTAGATCAGATGGCAAATTGGATTTGGTGCTAGGTCTTTCCCTTTAGGTTTTACCCCAACAATGTTTTCATTAGTTTCGCTCACTCT
This sequence comes from Melanerpes formicivorus, assembly GCF_026170545.1. NCBI lineage: Eukaryota > Metazoa > Chordata > Aves > Piciformes > Picidae > Melanerpes > Melanerpes formicivorus. The sequence goes on from NW_027143191.1 coordinate 29,588, forward strand.
CGAAATCAAGCATTTTACAGCAGGTTGGAGCAGCCTGTATCTCAGCACAGGAATAAGGTAGGGAAGAATTCAAATACTCATTTTGACTGCCTCCAGAAGTTAGATCAGATGGCCAATGCAATTTGGTGCTAGGCCTTTCCCTTTAGGTTTTACCCCAACAATGTTTTCATTAGTTTCGCTCACTCTCGAAATCAAGCATTTTACAGCAGGTTGGAGCAGCCTGTATCTCAGCACAGGAATAAGGTAGGGAAGAATTCTAAGGATCATTTTGACTGCCTCCAGAAGTTAGATCAGATGGCAAATTGGATTTGGTGCTAGGTCTTTCCCTTTAGGTTTTACCCCAACAATGTTTTCATTAGTTTCGCTCACTCTCGAAATCAAGCATTTTACAGCAGGTTGGAGCAGCCTGTATCTCAGCACAGGAATAAGGTAGGGAAGAATTCAAATACTCATTTTGACTGCCTCCAGAAGTTAGATCAGATGGCCAATGCAATTTGGTGCTAGGCCTTTCCCTTTAGGTTTTACCCCAACAATGTTTTCATTAGTTTCGCTCACTCTCGAAATCAAGCATTTTACAGCAGGTTGGAGCAGCCTGTATCTCAGCACAGGAATAAAGTAGGGAAGAATTCTAAGGATCATTTTGACTGCCTCCAGAAGTTAGATCAGATGGCCAATGGAATTTGGTGCTAGGTCTTTCCCTTTAGGTTTTACCCCAACAATGTTTTCATTAGTTTCGCTCACTCTCGAAATCAAGCATTTTACAGCAGGTTGGAGCAGCCTGTATCTCAGCACAGGAATAAGGTAGGGAAGAATTCTAAGGATCATTTTGACTGCCTCCAGAAGTTAGATCAGATGGCAAATTGGATTTGGTGCTAGGTCTTTCCCTTTAGGTTTTACCCCAACAATGTTTTCATTAGTTTCGCTCACTCTCGAAATCAAGCATTTTACAGCAGGTTGGAGCAGCCTGTATCTCAGCACAGGAATAAGGTAGGGAAGAATTCTAAGGATCATTTTGACTGCCTCCAGAATTTAGATCAGATGGCAAATTGGATTTGGTGCTAGGTCTTTCCCTTTAGGTTTTACCCCAACAATGTTTTCATTAGTTTCGCTCACTCTCGAAATCAAGCATTTTACAGCAGGTTGGAGCAGCCTGTATCTCAGCACAGGAATAAGGTAGGGAAGAATTCTAAGGATCATTTTGACTGCCTCCAGAAGTTAGATCAGATGGCAAATTGGATTTGGTGCTAGGTCTTTCCCTTTAGGTTTTACCCCAACAATGTTTTCATTAGTTTCGCTCACTCTCGAAATCAAGCATTTTACAGCAGGTTGGAGCAGCCTGTATCTCAGCACAGGAATAAGGTAGGGAAGAATTCTAAGGATCATTTTGACTGCCTCCAGAAGTTAGATCAGATGGCAAATTGGATTTGGTGCTAGGTCTTTCCCTTTAGGTTTTACCCCAACAGTGTTTTCATTAGTTTCGCTCACTCTCGAAATCAAGCATTTTACAGCAGGTTGGAGCAGCCTGTATCTCAGCACAGGAATAAGGTAGGGAAGAATTCAAATACTCATTTTGACTGCCTCCAGAAGTTAGATCAGATGGCCAATGGAATTTGGTGCTAGGTCTTTCCCTTTAGGTTTTACCCCAACAATGTTTTCATTAGTTTCGCTCACTCTGGAAATCAAGCATTTTACAGCAGGTTGGAGCAGCCTGTATCTCAGCACAGGAATAAGGTAGGGAAGAATTCTAAGGATCATTTTGACTGCCTCCAGAAGTTAGATCAGATGGCAAATTGGATTTGGTGCTAGGTCTTTCCCTTTAGGTTTTACCCCAACAATGTTTTCATTAGTTTCGCTCACTCTCGAAATCAAGCATTTTACAGCAGGTTGGAGCAGCCTGTATCTCAGCACAGGAATAAGGTAGGGAAGAATTCAAATACTCATTTTGACTGCCTCCAGAAGTTAGATCAGATGGCCAATGCAATTTGGTGCTAGGCCTTTCCCTTTAGGTTTTACCCCAACAATGTTTTCATTAGTTTCGCTCACTCTCGAAATCAAGCATTTTACAGCAGGTTGGAGCAGCCTGTATCTCAGCACAGGAATAAGGTAGGGAAGAATTCTAAGGATCATTTTGACTGCCTCCAGAAGTTAGATCAGATGTCAAATTGGATTTGGTGCTAGGTCTTTCCCTTTAGGTTTTACCCCAACAATGTTTTCATTAGTTTCGCTCACTCTCGAAATCAAGCATTTTACAGCAGGTTGGAGCAGCCTGTATCTCAGCACAGGAATAAGGTAGGGAAGAATTCTAAGGATCATTTTGACTGCCTCCAGAAGTTAGATCAGATGGCAAATTGGATTTGGTGCTAGGTCTTTCCCTTTAGGTTTTACCCCAACAATGTTTTCATTAGTTTCGCTCACTCTCGAAATCAAGCATTTTACAGCAGGTTGGAGCAGCCTGTATCTCAGCACAGGAATAAGGTAGGGAAGAATTCTAAGGATCATTTTGACTGCCTCCAGAAGTTAGATCAGATGGCAAATTGGATTTGGTGCTAGGTCTTTCCCTTTAGGTTTTACCCCAACAATGTTTTCATTAGTTTCGCTCACTCTCGAAATCAAGCATTTTACAGCAGGTTGGAGCAGCCTGTATCTCAGCACAGGAATAAGGTAGGGAAGAATTCTAAGGATCATTTTGACTGCCTCCAGAAGTTAGATCAGATGGCAAATTGGATTTGGTGCTAGGTCTTTCCCTTCAGGTTTTACCCCAACAATGTCTTCATTAGTTTCGCTCACTCTCGAAATCAAGCATTTTACAGCAGGTTGGAGCAGCCTGTATCTCAGCACAGGAATAAGGTAGGGAAGAAGTCAAATACTCATTTTGACTGCCTCCAGAAGTTAGATCAGATGGCAAATTGGATTTGGTGCTAGGTCTTTCCCTTTAGGTTTTACCCCAACAATGTTTTCATTAGTTTCGCTCACTCTCGAAATCAAGCATTTTACAGCAGGTTGGAGCAGCCTGTATCTCAGCACAGGAATAAGGTAGGGAAGAATTCTAAGGATCATTTTGACTGCCTCCAGAAGTTAGATCAGATGGCAAATTGGATTTGGTGCTAGGTCTTTCCCTTTAGGTTTTACCCCAACAATGTTTTCATTAGTTTCGCTCACTCTCGAAATCAAGCATTTTACAGCAGGTTGGAGCAGCCTGTATCTCAGCACAGGAATAAGGTAGGGAAGAATTCTAAGGATCATTTTGACTGCCTCCAGAAGTTAGATCAGATGGCAAATTGGATTTGGTGCTAGGCCTTTCCCTTTAGGTTTTACCCCAACAATGTTTTCATTAGTTTCGCTCACTCTCGAAATCAAGCATTTTACAGCAGGTTGGAGCAGCCTGTATCTCAGCACAGGAATAAGGTAGGGAAGAATTCTAAGGATCATTTTGACTGCCTCCAGAAGTTAGATCAGATGGCAAATTGGATTTGGTGCTAGGTCTTTCCCTTTAGGTTTTACCCCAACAATGTTTTCATTAGTTTCGCTCACTCTCGAAATCAAGCATTTTACAGCAGGTTGGAGCAGCCTGTATCTCAGCACAGGAATAAGGTAGGGAAGAATTCTAAGGATCATTTTGACTGCCTCCAGAAGTTAGATCAGATGGCAAATTGGATTTGGTGCTAGGTCTTTCCCTTTAGGTTTTACCCCAACAATGTTTTCATTAGTTTCGCTCACTCTCGAAATAAAGCATTTTACAGCAGGTTGGAGCAGCCTGTATCTCAGCACAGGAATAAGGTAGGGAAGAATTCAAATACTCATTTTGACTGCCTCCAGAAGTTAGATCAGATGGCCAATGCAATTTGGTGCTAGGCCTTTCCCTTTAGGTTTTACCCCAACAATGTTTTCATTAGTTTCGCTCACTCTCGAAATCAAGCATTTTACAGCAGGTTGGAGCAGCCTGTATCTCAGCACAGGAATAAGGTAGGGAAGAATTCTAAGGATCATTTTGACTGCCTCCAGAAGTTAGATCAGATGGCAAATTGGATTTGGTGCTAGGTCTTTCCCTTTAGGTTTTACCCCAACAATGTTTTCATTAGTTTCGCTCACTCTCGAAATCAAGCATTTTACAGCAGGTTGGAGCAGCCTGTATCTCAGCACAGGAATAAGGTAGGGAAGAATTCAAATACTCATTTTGACTGCCTCCAGAAGTTAGATCAGATGGCCAATGCAATTTGGTGCTAGGCCTTTCCCTTTAGGTTTTACCCCAACAATGTTTTCATTAGTTTCGCTCACTCTCGAAATCAAGCATTTTACAGCAGGTTGGAGCAGCCTGTATCTCAGCACAGGAATAAGGTAGGGAAGAATTCTAAGGATCATTTTGACTGCCTCCAGAATTTAGATCAGATGGCAAATTGGATTTGGTGCTAGGTCTTTCCCTTTAGGTTTTACCCCAACAATGTTTTCATTAGTTTCGCTCACTCTCGAAATCAAGCATTTTACAGCAGGTTGGAGCAGCCTGTATCTCAGCACAGGAATAAGGTAGGGAAGAATTCAAATACTCATTTTGACTGCCTCCAGAAGTTAGATCAGATGGCAAATTGGATTTGGTGCTAGGTCTTTCCCTTTAGGTTTTACCCCAACAATGTTTTCATTAGTTTCGCTCACTCTCGAAATCAAGCATTTTACAGCAGGTTGGAGCAGCCTGTATCTCAGCACAGGAATAAGGTAGGGAAGAATTCTAAGGATCATTTTGACTGCCTCCAGAAGTTAGATCAGATGGCAAATTGGATTTGGTGCTAGGTCTTTCCCTTTAGGTTTTACCCCAACAATGTTTTCATTAGTTTCGCTCACTCTCGAAATCAAGCATTTTACAGCAGGTTGGAGCAGCCTGTATCTCAGCACAGGAATAAGGTAGGGAAGAATTCAAATACTCATTTTGACTGCCTCCAGAAGTTAGATCAGATGGCCAATGGAATTTGGTGCTAGGTCTTTCCCTTTAGGTTTTACCCCAACAATGTTTTCATTAGTTTCGCTCACTCTCGAAATCAAGCATTTTACAGCAGGTTGGAGCAGCCTGTATCTCAGCACAGGAATAAGGTAGGGAAGAATTCTAAGGATCATTTTGACTGCCTCCAGAAGTTAGATCAGATGGCAAATTGGATTTGGTGCTAGGTCTTTCCCTTTAGGTTTTACCCCAACAATGTTTTCATTAGTTTCGCTCACTCTCGAAATCAAGCATTTTACAGCAGGTTGGAGCAGCCTGTATCTCAGCAGAGGAATAAGGTAGGGAAGAATTCAAATACTCATTTTGACTGCCTCCAGAAGTTAGATCAGATGGCCAATGCAATTTGGTGCTAGGCCTTTCCCTTTAGGTTTTACCCCAACAATGTTTTCATTAGTTTCGCTCACTCTCGAAATCAAGCATTTTACAGCAGGTTGGAGCAGCCTGTATCTCAGCACAGGAATAAGGTAGGGAAGAATTCTAAGGATCATTTTGACTGCCTCCAGAAGTTAGATCAGATGGCAAATTGGATTTGGTGCTAGGCCTTTCCCTTCAGGTTTTACCCCAACAATGTTTTCATTAGTTTCGCTCACTCTCGAAATCAAGCATTTTACAGCAGGTTGGAGCAGCCTGTATCTCAGCACAGGAATAAGGTAGGGAAGAATTCTAAGGATCATTTTGACTGCCTCCAGAAGTTAGATCAGATGGCAAATTGGATTTGGTGCTAGGTCTTTCCCTTTAGGTTTTACCCCAACAATGTTTTCATTAGTTTCGCTCACTCTCGAAATCAAGCATTTTACAGCAGGTTGGAGCAGCCTGTATCTCAGCACAGGAATAAGGTAGGGAAGAATTCTAAGGATCATTTTGACTGCCTCCAGAAGTTAGATCAGATGGCAAATTGGATTTGGTGCTAGGCCTTTCCCTTTAGGTTTTACCCCAACAATGTTTTCATTAGTTTCGCTCACTCTCGAAATCAAGCATTTTACAGCAGGTTGGAGCAGCCTGTATCTCAGCACAGGAATAAGGTAGGGAAGAATTCTAAGGATCATTTTGACTGCCTCCAGAAGTTAGATCAGATGGCAAATTGGATTTGGTGCTAGGTCTTTCCCTTTAGGTTTTACCCCAACAATGTTTTCATTAGTTTCGCTCACTCTCGAAATCAAGCATTTTACAGCAGGTTGGAGCAGCCTGTATCTCAGCACAGGAATAAGGTAGGGAAGAATTCTAAGGATCATTTTGACTGCCTCCAGAAGTTAGATCAGATGGCAAATTGGATTTGGTGCTAGGTCTTTCCCTTTAGGTTTTACCCCAACAATGTTTTCATTAGTTTCGCTCACTCTCGAAATCAAGCATTTTACAGCAGGTTGGAGCAGCCTGTATCTCAGCACAGGAATAAGGTAGGGAAGAATTCAAATACTCATTTTGACTGCCTCCAGAAGTTAGATCAGATGGCCAATGCAATTTGGTGCTAGGCCTTTCCCTTTAGGTTTTACCCCAACAATGTTTTCATTAGTTTCGCTCACTCTCGAAATCAAGCATTTTACAGCAGGTTGGAGCAGCCTGTATCTCAGCACAGGAATAAGGTAGGGAAGAATTCTAAGGATCATTTTGACTGCCTCCAGAAGTTAGATCAGATGGCAAATTGGATTTGGTGCTAGGTCTTTCCCTTTAGGTTTTACCCCAACAATGTTTTCATTAGTTTCGCTCACTCTCGAAATCAAGCATTTTACAGCAGGTTGGAGCAGCCTGTATCTCAGCACAGGAATAAGGTAGGGAAGAATTCAAATACTCATTTTGACTGCCTCCAGAAGTTAGATCAGATGGCCAATGCAATTTGGTGCTAGGCCTTTCCCTTTAGGTTTTACCCCAACAATGTTTTCATTAGTTTCGCTCACTCTCGAAATCAAGCATTTTACAGCAGGTTGGAGCAGCCTGTATCTCAGCACAGGAATAAGGTAGGGAAGAATTCTAAGGATCATTTTGACTGCCTCCAGAATTTAGATCAGATGGCAAATTGGATTTGGTGCTAGGTCTTTCCCTTTAGGTTTTACCCCAACAATGTTTTCATTAGTTTCGCTCACTCTCGAAATCAAGCATTTTACAGCAGGTTGGAGCAGCCTGTATCTCAGCACAGGAATAAGGTAGGGAAGAATTCAAATACTCATTTTGACTGCCTCCAGAAGTTAGATCAGATGGCAAATTGGATTTGGTGCTAGGTCTTTCCCTTTAGGTTTTACCCCAACAATGTTTTCATTAGTTTCGCTCACTCTCGAAATCAAGCATTTTACAGCAGGTTGGAGCAGCCTGTATCTCAGCACAGGAATAAGGTAGGGAAGAATTCTAAGGATCATTTTGACTGCCTCCAGAAGTTAGATCAGATGGCAAATTGGATTTGGTGCTAGGTCTTTCCCTTTAGGTTTTACCCCAACAATGTTTTCATTAGTTTCGCTCACTCTCGAAATCAAGCATTTTACAGCAGGTTGGAGCAGCCTGTATCTCAGCACAGGAATAAGGTAGGGAAGAATTCTAAGGATCATTTTTGACTGCCTCCAGAAGTTAGATCAGATGGCCAATGGAATTTGGTGCTAGGTCTTTCCCTTTAGGTTTTACCCCAACAATGTTTTCATTAGTTTCGCTCACTCTCGAAATCAAGCATTTTACAGCAGGTTGGAGCAGCCTGTATCTCAGCACAGGAATAAGGTAGGGAAGAATTCTAAGGATCATTTTGACTGCCTCCAGAAGTTAGATCAGATGGCAAATTGGATTTGGTGCTAGGTCTTTCCCTTTAGGTTTTACCCCAACAATGTTTTCATTAGTTTCGCTCACTCTCGAAATCAAGCATTTTACAGCAGGTTGGAGCAGCCTGTATCTCAGCACAGGAATAAGGTAGGGAAGAATTCAAATACTCATTTTGACTGCCTCCAGAAGTTAGATCAGATGGCCAATGCAATTTGGTGCTAGGCCTTTCCCTTTAGGTTTTACCCCAACAATGTTTTCATTAGTTTCGCTCACTCTCGAAATCAAGCATTTTACAGCAGGTTGGAGCAGCCTGTATCTCAGCACAGGAATAAGGTAGGGAAGAATTCTAAGGATCATTTTGACTGCCTCCAGAAGTTAGATCAGATGTCAAATTGGATTTGGTGCTAGGTCTTTCCCTTTAGGTTTTACCCCAACAATGTTTTCATTAGTTTCGCTCACTCTCGAAATCAAGCATTTTACAGCAGGTTGGAGCAGCCTGTATCTCAGCACAGGAATAAGGTAGGGAAGAATTCTAAGGATCATTTTGACTGCCTCCAGAAGTTAGATCAGATGGCAAATTGGATTTGGTGCTAGGTCTTTCCCTTTAGGTTTTACCCCAACAATGTTTTCATTAGTTTCGCTCACTCTCGAAATCAAGCATTTTACAGCAGGTTGGAGCAGCCTGTATCTCAGCACAGGAATAAGGTCTGGAAGAATTCTAAGGATCATTTTGACTGCCTCCAGAAGTTAGATCAGATGGCAAATTGGATTTGGTGCTAGGTCTTTCCCTTTAGGTTTTACCCCAACAATGTTTTCATTAGTTTCGCTCACTCTCGAAATCAAGCATTTTACAGCAGGTTGGAGCAGCCTGTATCTCAGCACAGGAATAAGGTAGGGAAGAATTCTAAGGATCATTTTGACTGCCTCCAGAAGTTAGATCAGATGGCAAATTGGATTTGGTGCTAGGTCTTTCCCTTCAGGTTTTACCCCAAAAATGTTTTCATTAGTTTCGCTCACTCTCGAAATCAAGCATTTTACAGCAGGTTGGAGCAGCCTGTATCTCAGCACAGGAATAAGGTAGGGAAGAATTCTAAGGATCATTTTGACTGCCTCCAGAAGTTAGATCAGATGGCAAATTGGATTTGGTGCTAGGTCTTTCCCTTTAGGTTTTACCCCAACAATGTTTTCATTAGTTTCGCTCACTCTCGAAATCAAGCATTTTACAGCAGGTTGGAGCAGCCTGTATCTCAGCACAGGAATAAGGTAGGGAAGAATTCTAAGGATCATTTTGACTGCCTCCAGAAGTTAGATCAGATGGCAAATTGGATTTGGTGCTAGGTCTTTCCCTTTAGGTTTTACCCCAACAATGTTTTCATTAGTTTCGCTCACTCTCGAAATCAAGCATTTTACAGCAGGTTGGAGCAGCCTGTATCTCAGCACAGGAATAAGGTAGGGAAGAATTCTAAGGATCATTTTGACTGCCTCCAGAAGTTAGATCAGATGGCAAATTGGATTTGGTGCTAGGCCTTTCCCTTTAGGTTTTACCCCAACAATGTTTTCATTAGTTTCGCTCACTCTCGAAATCAAGCATTTTACAGCAGGTTGGAGCAGCCTGTATCTCAGCACAGGAATAAGGTAGGGAAGAATTCTAAGGATCATTTTGACTGCCTCCAGAAGTTAGATCAGATGGCAAATTGGATTTGGTGCTAGGCCTTTCCCTTTAGGTTTTACCCCAACAATGTTTTCATTAGTTTCGCTCACTCTCGAAATCAAGCATTTTACAGCAGGTTGGAGCAGCCTGTATCTCAGCACAGGAATAAGGTAGGGAAGAATTCTAAGGATCATTTTGACTGCCTCCAGAAGTTAGATCAGATGGCAAATTGGATTTGGTGCTAGGCCTTTCCCTTTAGGTTTTACCCCAACAATGTTTTCATTAGTTTCGCTCACTCTCGAAATCAAGCATTTTACAGCAGGTTGGAGCAGCCTGTATCTCAGCACAGGAATAAGGTAGGGAAGAATTCTAAGGATCATTTTGACTGCCTCCAGAAGTTAGATCAGATGGCAAATTGGATTTGGTGCTAGGTCTTTCCCTTTAGGTTTTACCCCAACAATGTTTTCATTAGTTTCGCTCACTCTCGAAATCAAGCATTTTACAGCAGGTTGGAGCAGCCTGTATCTCAGCACAGGAATAAGGTAGGGAAGAATTCTAAGGATCATTTTGACTGCCTCCAGAAGTTAGATCAGATGGCAAATTGGATTTGGTGCTAGGTCTTTCCCTTTAGGTTTTACCCCAACAATGTTTTCATTAGTTTCGCTCACTCTCGAAATCAAGCATTTTACAGCAGGTTGGAGCAGCCTGTATCTCAGCACAGGAATAAGGTAGGGAAGAATTCTAAGGATCATTTTGACTGCCTCCAGAAGTTAGATCAGATGGCAAATTGGATTTGGTGCTAGGCCTTTCCCTTTAGGTTTTACCCCAACAATGTTTTCATTAGTTTCGCTCACTCTCGAAATCAAGCATTTTACAGCAGGTTGGAGCAGCCTGTATCTCAGCACAGGAATAAGGTAGGGAAGAATTCTAAGGATCATTTTGACTGCCTCCAGAAGTTAGATCAGATGGCAAATTGGATTTGGTGCTAGGCCTTTCCCTTTAGGTTTTACCCCAACAATGTTTTCATTAGTTTCGCTCACTCTCGAAATCAAGCATTTTACAGCAGGTTGGAGCAGCCTGTATCTCAGCACAGGAATAAGGTAGGGAAGAATTCTAAGGATCATTTTGACTGCCTCCAGAAGTTAGATCAGATGGCAAATTGGATTTGGTGCTAGGCCTTTCCCTTTAGGTTTTACCCCAACAATGTTTTCATTAGTTTCGCTCACTCTCGAAATCAAGCATTTTACAGCAGGTTGGAGCAGCCTGTATCTCAGCACAGGAATAAGGTAGGGAAGAATTCTAAGGATCATTTTGACTGCCTCCAGAAGTTAGATCAGATGGCAAATTGGATTTGGTGCTAGGTCTTTCCCTTTAGGTTTTACCCCAACAATGTTTTCATTAGTTTCGCTCACTCTCGAAATCAAGCATTTTACAGCAGGTTGGAGCAGCCTGTATCTCAGCACAGGAATAAGGTAGGGAAGAATTCAAATACTCATTTTGACTGCCTCCAGAAGTTAGATCAGATGGCCAATGCAATTTGGTGCTAGGCCTTTCCCTTTAGGTTTTACCCCAACAATGTTTTCATTAGTTTCGCTCACTCTCGAAATCAAGCATTTTACAGCAGGTTGGAGCAGCCTGTATCTCAGCACAGGAATAAGGTAGGGAAGAATTCTAAGGATCATTTTGACTGCCTCCAGAAGTTAGATCAGATGTCAAATTGGATTTGGTGCTAGGTCTTTCCCTTTAGGTTTTACCCCAACAATGTTTTCATTAGTTTCGCTCACTCTCGAAATCAAGCATTTTACAGCAGGTTGGAGCAGCCTGTATCTCAGCACAGGAATAAGGTAGGGAAGAATTCTAAGGATCATTTTGACTGCCTCCAGAAGTTAGATCAGATGGCAAATTGGATTTGGTGCTAGGTCTTTCCCTTTAGGTTTTACCCCAACAATGTTTTCATTAGTTTCGCTCACTCTCGAAATCAAGCATTTTACAGCAGGTTGGAGCAGCCTGTATCTCAGCACAGGAATAAGGTAGGGAAGAATTCTAAGGATCATTTTGACTGCCTCCAGAAGTTAGATCAGATGGCAAATTGGATTTGGTGCTAGGTCTTTCCCTTTAGGTTTTACCCCAACAATGTTTTCATTAGTTTCGCTCACTCTCGAAATCAAGCATTTTACAGCAGGTTGGAGCAGCCTGTATCTCAGCACAGGAATAAGGTAGGGAAGAATTCTAAGGATCATTTTGACTGCCTCCAGAAGTTAGATCAGATGGCAAATTGGATTTGGTGCTAGGTCTTTCCCTTCAGGTTTTACCCCAACAATGTTTTCATTAGTTTCGCTCACTCTCGAAATCAAGCATTTTACAGCAGGTTGGAGCAGCCTGTATCTCAGCACAGGAATAAGGTAGGGAAGAATTCTAAGGATCATTTTGACTGCCTCCAGAAGTTAGATCAGATGGCAAATTGGATTTGGTGCTAGGTCTTTCCCTTTAGGTTTTACCCCAACAATGTTTTCATTAGTTTCGCTCACTCTCGAAATCAAGCATTTTACAGCAGGTTGGAGCAGCCTGTATCTCAGCACAGGAATAAGGTAGGGAAGAATTCTAAGGATCATTTTGACTGCCTCCAGAAGTTAGATCAGATGGCAAATTGGATTTGGTGCTAGGCCTTTCCCTTTAGGTTTTACCCCAACAATGTTTTCATTAGTTTCGCTCACTCTCGAAATCAAGCATTTTACAGCAGGTTGGAGCAGCCTGTATCTCAGCACAGGAATAAGGTAGGGAAGAATTCTAAGGATCATTTTGACTGCCTCCAGAAGTTAGATCAGATGGCAAATTGGATTTGGTGCTAGGCCTTTCCCTTTAGGTTTTACCCCAACAATGTTTTCATTAGTTTCGCTCACTCTCGAAATCAAGCATTTTACAGCAGGTTGGAGCAGCCTGTATCTCAGCACAGGAATAAGGTAGGGAAGAATTCTAAGGATCATTTTGACTGCCTCCAGAAGTTAGATCAGATGGCAAATTGGATTTGGTGCTAGGCCTTTCCCTTTAGGTTTTACCCCAACAATGTTTTCATTAGTTTCGCTCACTCTCGAAATCAAGTATTTTACAGCAGGTTGGAGCAGCCTGTATCTCAGCACAGGAATAAGGTAGGGAAGAATTCTAAGGATCATTTTGACTGCCTCCAGAAGTTAGATCAGATGGCAAATTGGATTTGGTGCTAGGCCTTTCCCTTTAGGTTTTACCCCAACAATGTTTTCATTAGTTTCGCTCACTCTCGAAATCAAGCATTTTACAGCAGGTTGGAGCAGCCTGTATCTCAGCACAGGAATAAGGTAGGGAAGAATTCTAAGGATCATTTTGACTGCCTCCAGAAGTTAGATCAGATGGCAAATTGGATTTGGTGCTAGGTCTTTCCCTTTAGGTTTTACCCCAACAATGTTTTCATTAGTTTCGCTCACTCTCGAAATCAAGCATTTTACAGCAGGTTGGAGCAGCCTGTATCTCAGCACAGGAATAAGGTAGGGAAGAATTCAAATACTCATTTTGACTGCCTCCAGAAGTTAGATCAGATGGCAAATTGGATTTGGTGCTAGGTCTTTCCCTTTAGGTTTTACCCCAACAATGTTTTCATTAGTTTCGCTCACTCTCGAAATCAAGCATTTTACAGCAGGTTGGAGCAGCCTGTATCTCAGCACAGGAATAAGGTAGGGAAGAATTCTAAGGATCATTTTGACTGCCTCCAGAAGTTAGATCAGATGGCAAATTGGATTTGGTGCTAGGTCTTTCCCTTTAGGTTTTACCCCAACAATGTTTTCATTAGTTTTGCTCACTCTCGAAATCAAGCATTTTACAGCAGGTTGGAGCAGCCTGTATCTCAGCGCAGGAATAAGGTAGGGAAGAATTCTAAGGATCATTTTGACTGCCTCCAGAAGTTAGATCAGATGGCAAATTGGATTTGGTGCTAGGTCTTTCCCTTTAGGTTTTACCCCAACAATGTTTTCATTAGTTTCGCTCACTCTCGAAATCAAGCATTTTACAGCAGGTTGGAGCAGCCTGTATCTCAGCACAGGAATAAGGTAGGGAAGAATTCTAAGGATCATTTTGACTGCCTCCAGAAGTTAGATCAGATGGCAAATTGGATTTGGTGCTAGGTCTTTCCCTTTAGGTTTTACCCCAACAATGTTTTCATTAGTTTCGCTCACTCTGGAAATCAAGCATTTTACAGCAGGTTGGAGCAGCCTGTATCTCAGCACAGGAATAAGGTAGGGAAGAATTCTAAGGATCATTTTGACTGCCTCCAGAAGTTAGATCAGATGGCAAATTGGATTTGGTGCTAGGTCTTTCCCTTTAGGTTTTACCCCAACAATGTTTTCATTAGTTTCGCTCACTCTCGAAATCAAGCATTTTACAGCAGGTTGGAGCAGCCTGTATCTCAGCACAGGAATAAGGTAGGGAAGAATTCTAAGGATCATTTTGACTGCCTCCAGAAGTTAGATCAGATGGCCAATGGAATTTGGTGCTAGGTCTTTCCCTTTAGGTTTTACCCCAACAATGTTTTCATTAGTTTCGCTCACTCTCGAAATCAAGCATTTTACAGCAGGTTGGAGCAGCCTGTATCTCAGCACAGGAATAAGGTAGGGAAGAATTCTAAGGATCATTTTGACTGCCTCCAGAAGTTAGATCAGATGGCAAATTGGATTTGGTGCTAGGTCTTTCCCTTTAGGTTTTACCCCAACAATGTTTTCATTAGTTTCGCTCACTCTCGAAATCAAGCATTTTACAGCAGGTTGGAGCAGCCTGTATCTCAGCACAGGAATAAGGTAGGGAAGAATTCAAATACTCATTTTGACTGCCTCCAGAAGTTAGATCAGATGGCCAATGCAATTTGGTGCTAGGCCTTTCCCTTTAGGTTTTACCCCAACAATGTTTTCATTAGTTTCGCTCACTCTCGAAATCAAGCATTTTACAGCAGGTTGGAGCAGCCTGTATCTCAGCACAGGAATAAGGTAGGGAAGAATTCTAAGGATCATTTTGACTGCCTCCAGAAGTTAGATCAGATGTCAAATTGGATTTGGTGCTAGGTCTTTCCCTTTAGGTTTTACCCCAACAATGTTTTCATTAGTTTCGCTCACTCTCGAAATCAAGCATTTTACAGCAGGTTGGAGCAGCCTGTATCTCAGCACAGGAATAAGGTAGGGAAGAATTCTAAGGATCATTTTGACTGCCTCCAGAAGTTAGATCAGATGGCAAATTGGATTTGGTGCTAGGTCTTTCCCTTTAGGTTTTACCCCAACAATGTTTTCATTAGTTTCGCTCACTCTCGAAATCAAGCATTTTACAGCAGGTTGGAGCAGCCTGTATCTCAGCACAGGAATAAGGTCTGGAAGAATTCTAAGGATCATTTTGACTGCCTCCAGAAGTTAGATCAGATGGCAAATTGGATTTGGTGCTAGGTCTTTCCCTTTAGGTTTTACCCCAACAATGTTTTCATTAGTTTCGCTCACTCTCGAAATCAAGCATTTTACAGCAGGTTGGAGCAGCCTGTATCTCAGCACAGGAATAAGGTAGGGAAGAATTCTAAGGATCATTTTGACTGCCTCCAGAAGTTAGATCAGATGGCAAATTGGATTTGGTGCTAGGTCTTTCCCTTCAGGTTTTACCCCAAAAATGTTTTCATTAGTTTCGCTCACTCTCGAAATCAAGCATTTTACAGCAGGTTGGAGCAGCCTGTATCTCAGCACAGGAATAAGGTAGGGAAGAATTCTAAGGATCATTTTGACTGCCTCCAGAAGTTAGATCAGATGGCAAATTGGATTTGGTGCTAGGTCTTTCCCTTTAGGTTTTACCCCAACAATGTTTTCATTAGTTTCGCTCACTCTCGAAATCAAGCATTTTACAGCAGGTTGGAGCAGCCTGTATCTCAGCACAGGAATAAGGTAGGGAAGAATTCTAAGGATCATTTTGACTGCCTCCAGAAGTTAGATCAGATGGCAAATTGGATTTGGTGCTAGGTCTTTCCCTTTAGGTTTTACCCCAACAATGTTTTCATTAGTTTCGCTCACTCTCGAAATCAAGCATTTTACAGCAGGTTGGAGCAGCCTGTATCTCAGCACAGGAATAAGGTAGGGAAGAATTCTAAGGATCATTTTGACTGCCTCCAGAAGTTAGATCAGATGGCAAATTGGATTTGGTGCTAGGCCTTTCCCTTTAGGTTTTACCCCAACAATGTTTTCATTAGTTTCGCTCACTCTCGAAATCAAGCATTTTACAGCAGGTTGGAGCAGCCTGTATCTCAGCACAGGAATAAGGTAGGGAAGAATTCTAAGGATCATTTTGACTGCCTCCAGAAGTTAGATCAGATGGCAAATTGGATTTGGTGCTAGGCCTTTCCCTTTAGGTTTTACCCCAACAATGTTTTCATTAGTTTCGCTCACTCTCGAAATCAAGCATTTTACAGCAGGTTGGAGCAGCCTGTATCTCAGCACAGGAATAAGGTAGGGAAGAATTCTAAGGATCATTTTGACTGCCTCCAGAAGTTAGATCAGATGGCAAATTGGATTTGGTGCTAGGCCTTTCCCTTTAGGTTTTACCCCAACAATGTTTTCATTAGTTTCGCTCACTCTCGAAATCAAGCATTTTACAGCAGGTTGGAGCAGCCTGTATCTCAGCACAGGAATAAGGTAGGGAAGAATTCTAAGGATCATTTTGACTGCCTCCAGAAGTTAGATCAGATGGCAAATTGGATTTGGTGCTAGGTCTTTCCCTTTAGGTTTTACCCCAACAATGTTTTCATTAGTTTCGCTCACTCTCGAAATCAAGCATTTTACAGCAGGTTGGAGCAGCCTGTATCTCAGCACAGGAATAAGGTAGGGAAGAATTCTAAGGATCATTTTGACTGCCTCCAGAAGTTAGATCAGATGGCAAATTGGATTTGGTGCTAGGTCTTTCCCTTTAGGTTTTACCCCAACAATGTTTTCATTAGTTTCGCTCACTCTCGAAATCAAGCATTTTACAGCAGGTTGGAGCAGCCTGTATCTCAGCACAGGAATAAGGTAGGGAAGAATTCTAAGGATCATTTTGACTGCCTCCAGAAGTTAGATCAGATGGCAAATTGGATTTGGTGCTAGGCCTTTCCCTTTAGGTTTTACCCCAACAATGTTTTCATTAGTTTCGCTCACTCTCGAAATCAAGCATTTTACAGCAGGTTGGAGCAGCCTGTATCTCAGCACAGGAATAAGGTAGGGAAGAATTCTAAGGATCATTTTGACTGCCTCCAGAAGTTAGATCAGATGGCAAATTGGATTTGGTGCTAGGCCTTTCCCTTTAGGTTTTACCCCAACAATGTTTTCATTAGTTTCGCTCACTCTCGAAATCAAGCATTTTACAGCAGGTTGGAGCAGCCTGTATCTCAGCACAGGAATAAGGTAGGGAAGAATTCTAAGGATCATTTTGACTGCCTCCAGAAGTTAGATCAGATGGCAAATTGGATTTGGTGCTAGGCCTTTCCCTTTAGGTTTTACCCCCAACAATGTTTTCATTAGTTTCGCTCACTCTCGAAATCAAGCATTTTACAGCAGGTTGGAGCAGCCTGTATCTCAGCACAGGAATAAGGTAGGGAAGAATTCTAAGGATCATTTTGACTGCCTCCAGAAGTTAGATCAGATGGCAAATTGGATTTGGTGCTAGGTCTTTCCCTTTAGGTTTTACCCCAACAATGTTTTCATTAGTTTCGCTCACTCTCGAAATCAAGCATTTTACAGCAGGTTGGAGCAGCCCTGTATCTCAGCACAGGAATAAGGTAGGGAAGAATTCAAATACTCATTTTGACTGCCTCCAGAAGTTAGATCAGATGGCCAATGCAATTTGGTGCTAGGCCTTTCCCTTTAGGTTTTACCCCAACAATGTTTTCATTAGTTTCGCTCACTCTCGAAATCAAGCATTTTACAGCAGGTTGGAGCAGCCTGTATCTCAGCACAGGAATAAGGTAGGGAAGAATTCTAAGGATCATTTTGACTGCCTCCAGAAGTTAGATCAGATGTCAAATTGGATTTGGTGCTAGGTCTTTCCCTTTAGGTTTTACCCCAACAATGTTTTCATTAGTTTCGCTCACTCTCGAAATCAAGCATTTTACAGCAGGTTGGAGCAGCCTGTATCTCAGCACAGGAATAAGGTAGGGAAGAATTCTAAGGATCATTTTGACTGCCTCCAGAAGTTAGATCAGATGGCAAATTGGATTTGGTGCTAGGTCTTTCCCTTTAGGTTTTACCCCAACAATGTTTTCATTAGTTTCGCTCACTCTCGAAATCAAGCATTTTACAGCAGGTTGGAGCAGCCTGTATCTCAGCACAGGAATAAGGTAGGGAAGAATTCTAAGGATCATTTTGACTGCCTCCAGAAGTTAGATCAGATGGCAAATTGGATTTGGTGCTAGGTCTTTCCCTTTAGGTTTTACCCCAACAATGTTTTCATTAGTTTCGCTCACTCTCGAAATCAAGCATTTTACAGCAGGTTGGAGCAGCCTGTATCTCAGCACAGGAATAAGGTAGGGAAGAATTCTAAGGATCATTTTGACTGCCTCCAGAAGTTAGATCAGATGGCAAATTGGATTTGGTGCTAGGTCTTTCCCTTCAGGTTTTACCCCAACAATGTTTTCATTAGTTTCGCTCACTCTCGAAATCAAGCATTTTACAGCAGGTTGGAGCAGCCTGTATCTCAGCACAGGAATAAGGTAGGGAAGAATTCTAAGGATCATTTTGACTGCCTCCAGAAGTTAGATCAGATGGCAAATTGGATTTGGTGCTAGGTCTTTCCCTTTAGGTTTTACCCCAACAATGTTTTCATTAGTTTCGCTCACTCTCGAAATCAAGCATTTTACAGCAGGTTGGAGCAGCCTGTATCTCAGCACAGGAATAAGGTAGGGAAGAATTCTAAGGATCATTTTGACTGCCTCCAGAAGTTAGATCAGATGGCAAATTGGATTTGGTGCTAGGCCTTTCCCTTTAGGTTTTACCCCAACAATGTTTTCATTAGTTTCGCTCACTCTCGAAATCAAGCATTTTACAGCAGGTTGGAGCAGCCTGTATCTCAGCACAGGAATAAGGTAGGGAAGAATTCTAAGGATCATTTTGACTGCCTCCAGAAGTTAGATCAGATGGCAAATTGGATTTGGTGCTAGGCCTTTCCCTTTAGGTTTTACCCCAACAATGTTTTCATTAGTTTCGCTCACTCTCGAAATCAAGCATTTTACAGCAGGTTGGAGCAGCCTGTATCTCAGCACAGGAATAAGGTAGGGAAGAATTCTAAGGATCATTTTGACTGCCTCCAGAAGTTAGATCAGATGGCAAATTGGATTTGGTGCTAGGCCTTTCCCTTTAGGTTTTACCCCAACAATGTTTTCATTAGTTTCGCTCACTCTCGAAATCAAGCATTTTACAGCAGGTTGGAGCAGCCTGTATCTCAGCACAGGAATAAGGTAGGGAAGAATTCTAAGGATCATTTTGACTGCCTCCAGAAGTTAGATCAGATGGCAAATTGGATTTGGTGCTAGGCCTTTCCCTTTAGGTTTTACCCCAACAATGTTTTCATTAGTTTCGCTCACTCTCGAAATCAAGCATTTTACAGCAGGTTGGAGCAGCCTGTATCTCAGCACAGGAATAAGGTAGGGAAGAATTCTAAGGATCATTTTGACTGCCTCCAGAAGTTAGATCAGATGGCAAATTGGATTTGGTGCTAGGTCTTTCCCTTTAGGTTTTACCCCAACAATGTTTTCATTAGTTTCGCTCACTCTCGAAATCAAGCATTTTACAGCAGGTTGGAGCAGCCTGTATCTCAGCACAGGAATAAGGTAGGGAAGAATTCAAATACTCATTTTGACTGCCTCCAGAAGTTAGATCAGATGGCAAATTGGATTTGGTGCTAGGTCTTTCCCTTTAGGTTTTACCCCAACAATGTTTTCATTAGTTTCGCTCACTCTCGAAATCAAGCATTTTACAGCAGGTTGGAGCAGCCTGTATCTCAGCACAGGAATAAGGTAGGGAAGAATTCTAAGGATCATTTTGACTGCCTCCAGAAGTTAGATCAGATGGCAAATTGGATTTGGTGCTAGGTCTTTCCCTTTAGGTTTTACCCCAACAATGTTTTCATTAGTTTTGCTCACTCTCGAAATCAAGCATTTTACAGCAGGTTGGAGCAGCCTGTATCTCAGCGCAGGAATAAGGTAGGGAAGAATTCTAAGGATCATTTTGACTGCCTCCAGAAGTTAGATCAGATGGCAAATTGGATTTGGTGCTAGGTCTTTCCCTTTAGGTTTTACCCCAACAATGTTTTCATTAGTTTCGCTCACTCTCGAAATCAAGCATTTTACAGCAGGTTGGAGCAGCCTGTATCTCAGCACAGGAATAAGGTAGGGAAGAATTCTAAGGATCATTTTGACTGCCTCCAGAAGTTAGATCAGATGGCAAATTGGATTTGGTGCTAGGTCTTTCCCTTTAGGTTTTACCCCAACAATGTTTTCATTAGTTTCGCTCACTCTGGAAATCAAGCATTTTACAGCAGGTTGGAGCAGCCTGTATCTCAGCACAGGAATAAGGTAGGGAAGAATTCTAAGGATCATTTTGACTGCCTCCAGAAGTTAGATCAGATGGCAAATTGGATTTGGTGCTAGGTCTTTCCCTTTAGGTTTTACCCCAACAATGTTTTCATTAGTTTCGCTCACTCTCGAAATCAAGCATTTTACAGCAGGTTGGAGCAGCCTGTATCTCAGCACAGGAATAAGGTAGGGAAGAATTCTAAGGATCATTTTGACTGCCTCCAGAAGTTAGATCAGATGGCAAATTGGATTTGGTGCTAGGTCTTTCCCTTTAGGTTTTACCCCAACAATGTTTTCATTAGTTTCGCTCACTCTCGAAATCAAGCATTTTACAGCAGGTTGGAGCAGCCTGTATCTCAGCACAGGAATAAGGTAGGGAAGAATTCTAAGGATCATTTTGACTGCCTCCAGAAGTTAGATCAGATGGCAAATTGGATTTGGTGCTAGGTCTTTCCCTTTAGGTTTTACCCCAACAATGTTTTCATTAGTTTCGCTCACTCTGGAAATCAAGCATTTTACAGCAGGTTGGAGCAGCCTGTATCTCAGCACAGGAATAAGGTAGGGAAGAATTCAAATACTCATTTTGACTGCCTCCAGAAGTTAGATCAGATGGCAAATTGGATTTGGTGCTAGGTCTTTCCCTTTAGGTTTTACCCCAACAATGTTTTCATTAGTTTCGCTCACTCTCGAAATCAAGCATTTTACAGCAGGTTGGAGCAGCCTGTATCTCAGCACAGGAATAAGGTAGGGAAGAATTCTAAGGATCATTTTGACTGCCTCCAGAAGTTAGATCAGATGGCAAATTGGATTTGGTGCTAGGTCTTTCCCTTTAGGTTTTACCCCAACAATGTTTTCATTAGTTTCGCTCACTCTCGAAATCAAGCATTTTACAGCAGGTTGGAGCAGCCTGTATCTCAGCGCAGGAATAAGGTAGGGAAGAATTCTAAGGATCATTTTGACTGCCTCCAGAAGTTAGATCAGATGGCAAATTGGATTTGGTGCTAGGTCTTTCTCTTTAGGTTTTACCCCCAACAATGTTTTCATTAGTTTCGCTCACTCTCGAAATCAAGCATTTTACAGCAGGTTGGAGCAGCCTGTATCTCAGCACAGGAATAAGGTAGGGAAGAATTCTAAGGATCATTTTGACTGCCTCCAGAAGTTAGATCAGATGGCAAATTGGATTTGGTGCTAGGTCTTTCCCTTTAGGTTTTACCCCAACAATGTTTTCATTAGTTTCGCTCACTCTCGAAATCAAGCATTTTACAGCAGGTTGGAGCAGCCTGTATCTCAGCGCAGGAATAAGGTAGGGAAGAATTCTAAGGATCATTTTGACTGCCTCCAGAAGTTAGATCAGATGGCAAATTGGATTTGGTGCTAGGTCTTTCCCTTTAGGTTTTACCCCAACAATGTTTTCATTAGTTTCGCTCACTCTCGAAATCAAGCATTTTACAGCAGGTTGGAGCAGCCTGTATCTCAGCACAGGAATAAGGTAGGGAAGAATTCTAAGGATCATTTTGACTGCCTCCAGAAGTTAGATCAGATGGCAAATTGGATTTGGTGCTAGGTCTTTCCCTTTAGGTTTTACCCCAACAATGTTTTCATTAGTTTCGCTCACTCTCGAAATCAAGCATTTTACAGCAGGTTGGAGCAGCCTGTATCTCAGCACAGGAATAAGGTAGGGAAGAATTCAAATACTCATTTTGACTGCCTCCAGAAGTTAGATCAGATGGCAAATTGGATTTGGTGCTAGGTCTTTCCCTTTAGGTTTTACCCCAACAATGTTTTCATTAGTTTCGCTCACTCTCGAAATCAAGCATTTTACAGCAGGTTGGAGCAGCCTGTATCTCAGCACAGGAATAAGGTAGGGAAGAATTCTAAGGATCATTTTGACTGCCTCCAGAAGTTAGATCAGATCGCAAATTGGATTTGGTGCTAGGTCTTTCCCTTTAGGTTTTACCCCAACAATGTTTTCATTAGTTTCGCTCACTCTCGAAATCAAGCATTTTACAGCAGGTTGGAGCAGCCTGTATCTCAGCGCAGGAATAAGGTAGGGAAGAATTCTAAGGATCATTTTGACTGCCTCCAGAAGTTAGATCAGATGGCAAATTGGATTTGGTGCTAGGTCTTTCCCTTTAGGTTTTACCCCAACAATGTTTTCATTAGTTTCGCTCACTCTCGAAATCAAGCATTTTACAGCAGGTTGGAGCAGCCTGTATCTCAGCACAGGAATAAGGTAGGGAAGAATTCTAAGGATCATTTTGACTGCCTCCAGAAGTTAGATCAGATGGCAAATTGGATTTGGTGCTAGGTCTTTCTCTTTAGGTTTTACCCCAACAATGTTTTCATTAGTTTCGCTCATCTCGAAATCAAGCATTTTACAGCAGGTTGGAGCAGCCTGTATCTCAGCACAGGAATAAGGTAGGGAAGAATTCTAAGGATCATTTTGACTGCCTCCAGAAGTTAGATCAGATGGCCAATGGAATTTGGTGCTAGGTCTTTCCCTTTAGGTTTTACCCCAACAATGTTTTCATTAGTTTCGCTCACTCTCAAAATCAAGCATTTTACAGCAGGTTGGAGCAGCCTGTATCTCAGCACAGGAATAAGGTAGGGAAGAATTCTAAGGATCATTTTGACTGCCTCCAGAAGTTAGATCAGATGGCAAATTGGATTTGGTGCTAGGTCTTTCCCTTTAGGTTTTACCCCAACAATGTTTTCATTAGTTTCGCTCACTCTGGAAATCAAGCATTTTACAGCAGGTTGGAGCAGCCTGTATCTCAGCACAGGAATAAGGTAGGGAAGAATTCAAATACTCATTTTGACTGCCTCCAGAAGTTAGATCAGATGGCAAATTGGATTTGGTGCTAGGTCTTTCCCTTTAGGTTTTACCCCAACAATGTTTTCATTAGTTTCGCTCACTCTCGAAATCAAGCATTTTACAGCAGGTTGGAGCAGCCTGTATCTCAGCACAGGAATAAGGTAGGGAAGAATTCTAAGGATCATTTTGACTGCCTCCAGAAGTTAGATCAGATCGCAAATTGGATTTGGTGCTAGGTCTTTCCCTTTAGGTTTTACCCCAACAATGTTTTCATTAGTTTCGCTCACTCTCGAAATCAAGCATTTTACAGCAGGTTGGAGCAGCCTGTATCTCAGCACAGGAATAAGGTAGGGAAGAATTCTAAGGATCATTTTGACTGCCTCCAGAAGTTAGATCAGATGGCAAATTGGATTTGGTGCTAGGTCTTTCCCTTTAGGTTTTACCCCAACAATGTTTTCATTAGTTTCGCTCACTCTCGAAATCAAGCATTTTACAGCAGGTTGGAGCAGCCTGTATCTCAGCGCAGGAATAAGGTAGGGAAGAATTCTAAGGATCATTTTGACTGCCTCCAGAAGTTAGATCAGATGGCAAATTGGATTTGGTGCTAGGTCTTTCTCTTTAGGTTTTACCCCAACAATGTTTTCATTAGTTTCGCTCACTCTCGAAATCAAGCATTTTACAGCAGGTTGGAGCAGCCTGTATCTCAGCACAGGAATAAGGTAGGGAAGAATTCTAAGGATCATTTTGACTGCCTCCAGAAGTTAGATCAGATGGCAAATTGGATTTGGTGCTAGGTCTTTCCCTTTAGGTTTTACCCCAACAATGTTTTCATTAGTTTCGCTCACTCTCGAAATCAAGCATTTTACAGCAGGTTGGAGCAGCCTGTATCTCAGCGCAGGAATAAGGTAGGGAAGAATTCTAAGGATCATTTTGACTGCCTCCAGAAGTTAGATCAGATGGCAAATTGGATTTGGTGCTAGGTCTTTCCCTTTAGGTTTTACCCCAACAATGTTTTCATTAGTTTCGCTCACTCTCGAAATCAAGCATTTTACAGCAGGTTGGAGCAGCCTGTATCTCAGCACAGGAATAAGGTAGGGAAGAATTCTAAGGATCATTTTGACTGCCTCCAGAAGTTAGATCAGATGGCAAATTGGATTTGGTGCTAGGTCTTTCCCTTTAGGTTTTACCCCAACAATGTTTTCATTAGTTTCGCTCACTCTCGAAATCAAGCATTTTACAGCAGGTTGGAGCAGCCTGTATCTCAGCACAGGAATAAGGTAGGGAAGAATTCAAATACTCATTTTGACTGCCTCCAGAAGTTAGATCAGATGGCAAATTGGATTTGGTGCTAGGTCTTTCCCTTTAGGTTTTACCCCAACAATGTTTTCATTAGTTTCGCTCACTCTCGAAATCAAGCATTTTACAGCAGGTTGGAGCAGCCTGTATCTCAGCACAGGAATAAGGTAGGGAAGAATTCTAAGGATCATTTTGACTGCCTCCAGAAGTTAGATCAGATCGCAAATTGGATTTGGTGCTAGGTCTTTCCCTTTAGGTTTTACCCCAACAATGTTTTCATTAGTTTCGCTCACTCTCGAAATCAAGCATTTTACAGCAGGTTGGAGCAGCCTGTATCTCAGCGCAGGAATAAGGTAGGGAAGAATTCTAAGGATCATTTTGACTGCCTCCAGAAGTTAGATCAGATGGCAAATTGGATTTGGTGCTAGGTCTTTCCCTTTAGGTTTTACCCCAACAATGTTTTCATTAGTTTCGCTCACTCTCGAAATCAAGCATTTTACAGCAGGTTGGAGCAGCCTGTATCTCAGCACAGGAATAAGGTAGGGAAGAATTCTAAGGATCATTTTGACTGCCTCCAGAAGTTAGATCAGATGGCAAATTGGATTTGGTGCTAGGTCTTTCTCTTTAGGTTTTACCCCAACAATGTTTTCATTAGTTTCGCTCATCTCGAAATCAAGCATTTTACAGCAGGTTGGAGCAGCCTGTATCTCAGCACAGGAATAAGGTAGGGAAGAATTCTAAGGATCATTTTGACTGCCTCCAGAAGTTAGATCAGATGGCCAATGGAATTTGGTGCTAGGTCTTTCCCTTTAGGTTTTACCCCAACAATGTTTTCATTAGTTTCGCTCACTCTCAAAATCAAGCATTTTACAGCAGGTTGGAGCAGCCTGTATCTCAGCACAGGAATAAGGTAGGGAAGAATTCTAAGGATCATTTTGACTGCCTCCAGAAGTTAGATCAGATGGCAAATTGGATTTGGTGCTAGGTCTTTCCCTTTAGGTTTTACCCCAACAATGTTTTCATTAGTTTCGCTCACTCTCGAAATCAAGCATTTTACAGCAGGTTGGAGCAGCCTGTATCTCAGCACAGGAATAAGGTAGGGAAGAATTCTAAGGATCATTTTGACTGCCTCCAGAAGTTAGATCAGATGGCAAATTGGATTTGGTGCTAGGTATTTCCCTTTAGGTTTTACCCCAACAATGTTTTCATTAGTTTCGCTCACTCTCGAAATCAAGCATTTTACAGCAGGTTGGAGCAGCCTGTATCTCAGCACAGGAATAAGGTAGGGAAGAATTCTAAGGATCATTTTGACTGCCTCCAGAAGTTAGATCAGATGGCAAATTGGATTTGGTGCTAGGTCTTTCCCTTTAGGTTTTACCCCAACAATGTTTTCATTAGTTTCGCTCACTCTCGAAATCAAGCATTTTACAGCAGGTTGGAGCAGCCTGTATCTCAGCACAGGAATAAGGTAGGGAAGAATTCTAAGGATCATTTTGACTGCCTCCAGAAGTTAGATCAGATGGCCAATTGGATTTGGTGCTAGGTCTTTCCCTTTAGGTTTTACCCCAACAATGTTTTCATTAGTTTCGCTCACTCTCGAAATCAAGCATTTTACAGCAGGTTGGAGCAGCCTGTATCTCAGCACAGGAATAAGGTAGGGAAGAATTCTAAGGATCATTTTGACTGCCTCCAGAAGTTAGATCAGATGGCAAATTGGATTTGGTGCTAGGTCTTTCCCTTTAGGTTTTACCCCAACAATGTTTTCATTAGTTTCGCTCACTCTCGAAATCAAGCATTTTACAGCAGGTTGGAGCAGCCTGTATCTCAGCACAGGAATAAGGTAGGGAAGAATTCAAATACTCATTTTGACTGCCTCCAGAAGTTAGATCAGATGGCAAATTGGATTTGGTGCTAGGTCTTTCCCTTTAGGTTTTACCCCAACAATGTTTTCATTAGTTTCGCTCACTCTCGAAATCAAGCATTTTACAGCAGGTTGGAGCAGCCTGTATCTCAGCGCAGGAATAAGGTAGGGAAGAATTCTAAGGATCATTTTGACTGCCTCCAGAAGTTAGATCAGATGGCAAATTGGATTTGGTGCTAGGTCTTTCTCTTTAGGTTTTACCCCAACAATGTTTTCATTAGTTTCGCTCACTCTCGAAATCAAGCATTTTACAGCAGGTTGGAGCAGCCTGTATCTCAGCACAGGAATAAGGTAGGGAAGAATTCTAAGGATCATTTTGACTGCCTCCAGAAGTTAGATCAGATGGCAAATTGGATTTGGTGCTAGGTCTTTCCCTTTAGGTTTTACCCCAACAATGTTTTCATTAGTTTCGCTCACTCTCGAAATCAAGCATTTTACAGCAGGTTGGAGCAGCCTGTATCTCAGCGCAGGAATAAGGTAGGGAAGAATTCTAAGGATCATTTTGACTGCCTCCAGAAGTTAGATCAGATGGCAAATTGGATTTGGTCCTAGGTCTTTCCCTTTAGGTTTTACCCCAACAATGTTTTCATTAGTTTCGCTCACTCTCGAAATCAAGCATTTTACAGCAGGTTGGAGCAGCCTGTATCTCAGCACAGGAATAAGGTAGGGAAGAATTCTAAGGATCATTTTGACTGCCTCCAGAATTTAGATCAAATGGCAAATTGGATTTGGTGCTAGGTATTTCCCTTTAGGTTTTACCCCAACAATGTTTTCATTAGTTTCGCTCACTCTCGAAATCAAGCATTTTACAGCAGGTTGGAGCAGCCTGTATCTCAGCACAGGAATAAGGTAGGGAAGAATTCTAAGGATCATTTTGACTGCCTCCAGAAGTTAGATCAGATGGCAAATTGGATTTGGTGCTAGGTCTTTCCCTTTAGGTTTTACCCCAACAATGTTTTCATTAGTTTCGCTCACTCTCGAAATCAAGCATTTTACAGCAGGTTGGAGCAGCCTGTATCTCAGCACAGGAGTAAGGTAGGGAAGAATTCAAATACTCATTTTGACTGCCTCCAGAAGTTAGATCAGATGGCCAATGCAATTTGGTGCTAGGCCTTTCCCTTTAGGTTTTACCCCAACAATGTTTTCATTAGTTTCGCTCACTCTCGAAATCAAGCATTTTACAGCAGGTTGGAGCAGCCTGTATCTCAGCACAGGAATAAGGTAGGGAAGAATTCTAAGGATCATTTTGACTGCCTCCAGAAGTTAGATCAGATGGCAAATTGGATTTGGTGCTAGGTCTTTCCCTTTAGGTTTTACCCCAACAATGTTTTCATTAGTTTCGCTCACTCTCGAAATCAAGCATTTTACAGCAGGTTGGAGCAGCCTGTATCTCAGCACAGGAATAAGGTAGGGAAGAATTCTAAGGATCATTTTGACTGCCTCCAGAAGTTAGATCAGATGGCAAATTGGATTTGGTGCTAGGTCTTTCCCTTTAGGTTTTACCCCAACAATGTTTTCATTAGTTTCGCTCACTCTCGAAATCAAGCATTTTACAGCAGGTTGGAGCAGCCTGTATCTCAGCACAGGAATAAGGTAGGGAAGAATTCTAAGGATCATTTTGACTGCCTCCAGAAGTTAGATCAGATGGCAAATTGGATTTGGTGCTAGGTCTTTCCCTTTAGGTTTTACCCCAACAATGTTTCCATTAGTTTCGCTCACTCTCGAAATCAAGCATTTTACAGCAGGTTGGAGCAGCCTGTATCTCAGCACAGGAATAAGGTAGGGAAGAATTCTAAGGATCATTTTGACTGCCTCCAGAAGTTAGATCAGATCGCAAATTGGATTTGGTGCTAGGTCTTTCCCTTTAGGTTTTACCCCAACAATGTTTTCATTAGTTTCGCTCACTCTCGAAATCAAGCATTTTACAGCAGGTTGGAGCAGCCTGTATCTCAGCACAGGAATAAGGTAGGGAAGAATTCTAAGGATCATTTTGACTGCCTCCAGAAGTTAGATCAGATGGCAAATTGGATTTGGTGCTAGGTCTTTCCCTTTAGGTTTTACCCCAACAATGTTTTCATTAGTTTCGCTCACTCTCGAAATCAAGCATTTTACAGCAGGTTGGAGCAGCCTGTATCTCAGCACAGGAATAAGGTAGGGAAGAATTCTAAGGATCATTTTGACTGCCTCCAGAAGTTAGATCAGATGGCAAATTGGATTTGGTGCTAGGTCTTTCCCTTTAGGTTTTACCCCAACAATGTTTTCATTAGTTTCGCTCACTCTCGAAATCAAGCATTTTACAGCAGGTTGGAGCAGCCTGTATCTCAGCACAGGAATAAGGTAGGGAAGAATTCTAAGGATCATTTTGACTGCCTCCAGAAGTTAGATCAGATGGCAAATTGGATTTGGTGCTAGGTCTTTCCCTTTAGGTTTTACCCCAACAATGTTTTCATTAGTTTCGCTCACTCTCGAAATCAAGCATTTTACAGCAGGTTGGAGCAGCCTGTATCTCAGCACAGGAATAAGGTAGGGAAGAATTCAAATACTCATTTTGACTGCCTCCAGAAGTTAGATCAGATGGCCAATGGAATTTGGTGCTAGGTCTTTCCCTTTAGGTTTTACCCCAACAATGTTTTCATTAGTTTCGCTCACTCTCGAAATCAAGCATTTTACAGCAGGTTGGAGCAGCCTGTATCTCAGCACAGGAATAAGGTAGGGAAGAATTCTAAGGATCATTTTGACTGCCTCCAGAAGTTAGATCAGATGGCAAATTGGATTTGGTGCTAGGTCTTTCCCTTTAGGTTTTACCCCAACAATGTTTTCATTAGTTTCGCTCACTCTCGAAATCAAGCATTTTACAGCAGGTTGGAGCAGCCTGTATCTCAGCACAGGAATAAGGTAGGGAAGAATTCAAATACTCATTTTGACTGCCTCCAGAAGTTAGATCAGATGGCCAATTGGATTTGGTGCTAGGTCTTTCCCTTTAGGTTTTACCCCAACAATGTTTTCATTAGTTTCGCTCACTCTCGAAATCAAGCATTTTACAGCAGGTTGGAGCAGCCTGTATCTCAGCACAGGAATAAGGTAGGGAAGAATTCTAAGGATCATTTTGACTGCCTCCAGAAGTTAGATCAGATGGCAAATTGGATTTGGTGCTAGGTCTTTCCCTTTAGGTTTTACCCCAACAATGTTTTCATTAGTTTCGCTCACTCTCGAAATCAAGCATTTTACAGCAGGTTGGAGCAGCCTGTATCTCAGCACAGGAATAAGGTAGGGAAGAATTCAAATACTCATTTTGACTGCCTCCAGAAGTTAGATCAGATGGCAAATTGGATTTGGTGCTAGGTCTTTCCCTTTAGGTTTTACCCCAACAATGTTTTCATTAGTTTCGCTCACTCTCGAAATCAAGCATTTTACAGCAGGTTGGAGCAGCCTGTATCTCAGCACAGGAATAAGGTAGGGAAGAATTCTAAGGATCATTTTGACTGCCTCCAGAAGTTAGATCAGATGGCAAATTGGATTTGGTGCTAGGTCTTTCCCTTTAGGTTTTACCCCAACAATGTTTTCATTAGTTTCGCTCACTCTCGAAATCAAGCATTTTACAGCAGGTTGGAGCAGCCTGTATCTCAGCACAGGAATAAGGTAGGGAAGAATTCTAAGGATCATTTTGACTGCCTCCAGAAGTTAGATCAGATGGCAAATTGGATTTGGTGCTAGGTCTTTCCCTTTAGGTTTTACCCCAACAATGTTTTCATTAGTTTCGCTCACTCTCGAAATCAAGCATTTTACAGCAGGTTGGAGCAGCCTGTATCTCAGCACAGGAATAAGGTAGGGAAGAATTCAAATACTCATTTTGACTGCCTCCAGAAGTTAGATCAGATGGCCAATGGAATTTGGTGCTAGGTCTTTCCCTTTAGGTTTTACCCCAACAATGTTTTCATTAGTTTCGCTCACTCTCGAAATCAAGCATTTTACAGCAGGTTGGAGCAGCCTGTATCTCAGCACAGGAATAAGGTAGGGAAGAATTCTAAGGATCATTTTGACTGCCTCCAGAAGTTAGATCAGATGGCAAATTGGATTTGGTGCTAGGTCTTTCCCTTTAGGTTTTACCCCAACAATGTTTTCATTAGTTTCGCTCACTCTCGAAATCAAGCATTTTACAGCAGGTTGGAGCAGCCTGTATCTCAGCACAGGAATAAGGTAGGGAAGAATTCAAATACTCATTTTGACTGCCTCCAGAAGTTAGATCAGATGGCCAATTGGATTTGGTGCTAGGTCTTTCCCTTTAGGTTTTACCCCAACAATGTTTTCATTAGTTTCGCTCACTCTCGAAATCAAGCATTTTACAGCAGGTTGGAGCAGCCTGTATCTCAGCACAGGAATAAGGTAGGGAAGAATTCTAAGGATCATTTTGACTGCCTCCAGAAGTTAGATCAGATCGCAAATTGGATTTGGTGCTAGGTCTTTCCCTTTAGGTTTTACCCCAACAATGTTTTCATTAGTTTCGCTCACTCTCGAAATCAAGCATTTTACAGCAGGTTGGAGCAGCCTGTATCTCAGCAGAGGAATAAGGTAGGGAAGAATTCTAAGGATCATTTTGACTGCCTCCAGAAGTTAGATCAGATGGCCAATTGGATTTGGTGCTAGGTCTTTCCCTTTAGGTTTTACCCCAACAATGTTTTCATTAGTTTCGCTCACTCTCGAAATCAAGCATTTTACAGCAGGTTGGAGCAGCCTGTATCTCAGCACAGGAATAAGGTAGGGAAGAATTCTAAGGATCATTTTGACTGCCTCCAGAAGTTAGATCAGATGGCAAATTGGATTTGGTGCTAGGTCTTTCCCTTTAGGTTTTACCCCAACAATGTTTTCATTAGTTTCGCTCACTCTGGAAATCAAGCATTTTACAGCAGGTTGGAGCAGCCTGTATCTCAGCACAGGAATAAGGTAGGGAAGAATTCTAAGGATCATTTTGACTGCCTCCAGAAGTTAGATCAGATGGCAAATTGGATTTGGTGCTAGGTCTTTCCCTTTAGGTTTTACCCCAACAATGTTTTCATTAGTTTCGCTCACTCTCGAAATCAAGCATTTTACAGCAGGTTGGAGCAGCCTGTATCTCAGCGCAGGAATAAGGTAGGGAAGAATTCTAAGGATCATTTTGACTGCCTCCAGAAGTTAGATCAGATGGCAAATTGGATTTGGTGCTAGGTCTTTCTCTTTAGGTTTTACCCCAACAATGTTTTCATTAGTTTCGCTCACTCTCGAAATCAAGCATTTTACAGCTGGTTGGAGCAGCCTGTATCTCAGCACAGGAATAAGTTAGGGAAGAATTCTAAGGATCATTTTGACTGCCTCCAGAAGTTAGATCAGATCGCAAATTGGATTTGGTGCTAGGTCTTTCCCTTTAGGTTTTACCCCAACAATGTTTTCATTAGTTTCGCTCACTCTCGAAATCAAGCATTTTACAGCAGGTTGGAGCAGCCTGTATCTCAGCGCAGGAATAAGGTAGGGAAGAATTCTAAGGATCATTTTGACTGCCTCCAGAAGTTAGATCAGATGGCAAATTGGATTTGGTCCTGGGTCTTTCCCTTTAGGTTTTACCCCAACAATGTTTTCATTAGTTTCGCTCACTCTCGAAATCAAGCATTTTACAGCAGGTTGGAGCAGCCTGTATCTCAGCACAGGAATAAGGTAGGGAAGAATTCTAAGGATCATTTTGACTGCCTCCAGAAGTTAGATCAGATGGCAAATTGGATTTGGTGCTAGGTCTTTCCCTTTAGGTTTTACCCCAACAATGTTTTCATTAGTTTCGCTCACTCTCGAAATCAAGCATTTTACAGCAGGTTGGAGCAGCCTGTATCTCAGCACAGGAATAAGGTAGGGAAGAATTCAAATACTCATTTTGACTGCCTCCAGAAGTTAGATCAGATGGCCAATGCAATTTGGTGCTAGGTCTTTCCCTTTAGGTTTTACCCCAACAATGTTTTCATTAGTTTCGCTCACTCTCGAAATCAAGCATTTTACAGCAGGTTGGAGCAGCCTGTATCTCAGCACAGGAATAAGGTAGGGAAGAATTCTAAGGATCATTTTGACTGCCTCCAGAAGTTAGATCAGATGGCAAATTGGATTTGGTGCTAGGTCTTTCCCTTTAGGTTTTACCCCAACAATGTTTTCATTAGTTTCGCTCACTCTCGAAATCAAGCATTTTACAGCAGGTTGGAGCAGCCTGTATCTCAGCACAGGAATAAGGTAGGGAAGAATTCTAAGGATCATTTTGACTGCCTCCAGAAGTTAGATCAGATGGCAAATTGGATTTGGTGCTAGGTCTTTCCCTTTAGGTTTTACCCCAACAATGTTTTCATTAGTTTCGCTCACACTCGAAATCAAGCATTTTACAGCAGGTTGGAGCAGCCTGTATCTCAGCACAGGAATAAGGTAGGGAAGAATTCTAAGGATCATTTTGACTGCCTCCAGAAGTTAGATCAGATGGCAAATTGGATTTGGTGCTAGGTCTTTCCCTTTAGGTTTTACCCCAACAATGTTTTCATTAGTTTCGCTCACTCTCGAAATCAAGCATTTTACAGCAGGTTGGAGCAGCCTGTATCTCAGCACAGGAATAAGGTAGGGAAGAATTCTAAGGATCATTTTGACTGCCTCCAGAAGTTAGATCAGATGGCAAATTGGATTTGGTGCTAGGTCTTTCCCTTTAGGTTTTACCCCAACAATGTTTTCATTAGTTTCGCTCACTCTCGAAATCAAGCATTTTACAGCAGGTTGGAGCAGCCTGTATCTCAGCACAGGAATAAGGTAGGGAAGAATTCTAAGGATCATTTTGACTGCCTCCAGAAGTTAGATCAGATGGCAAATTGGATTTGGTGCTAGGTCTTTCCCTTTAGGTTTTACCCCAACAATGTTTTCATTAGTTTCGCTCACTCTCGAAATCAAGCATTTTACAGCAGGTTGGAGCAGCCTGTATCTCAGCACAGGAATAAGGTAGGGAAGAATTCAAATACTCATTTTGATTGCCTCCAGAAGTTAGATCAGATGGCAAATTGGATTTGGTGCTAGGTCTTTCCCTTTAGGTTTTACCCCAACAATGTTTTCATTAGTTTCGCTCACTCTCGAAATCAAGCATTTTACAGCAGGTTGGAGCAGCCTGTATCTCAGCACAGGAATAAGGTAGGGAAGAATTCTAAGGATCATTTTGACTGCCTCCAGAAGTTAGATCAGATGGCAAATTGGATTTGGTGCTAGGTCTTTCCCTTTAGGTTTTACCCCAACAATGTTTTCATTAGTTTCGCTCACTCTCGAAATCAAGCATTTTACAGCAGGTTGGAGCAGCCTGTATCTCAGCACAGGAATAAGGTAGGGAAGAATTCAAACACTCATCTTGACTGCCTCCAGAAGTTAGATCAGATGGCAAATTGGATTTGGTGCTAGGTCTTTCCCTTTAGGTTTTACCCCAACAATGTTTTCATTAGTTTCGCTCACTCTCGAAATCAAGCATTTTACAGCAGGTTGGAGCAGCCTGTATCTCAGCACAGGAATAAGGTAGGGAAGAATTCTAAGGATCATTTTGACTGCCTCCAGAAGTTAGATCAGATGGCAAATTGGATTTGGTGCTAGGTCTTTCTCTTTAGGTTTTACCCCAACAATGTTTTCATTAGTTTCGCTCACTCTCGAAATCAAGCATTTTACAGCAGGTTGGAGCAGCCTGTATCTCAGCACAGGAATAAGGTAGGGAAGAATTCTAAGGATCATTTTGACTGCCTCCAGAAGTTAGATCAGATGGCAAATTGGATTTGGTGCTAGGTCTTTCCCTTTAGGTTTTACCCCAACAATGTTTTCATTAGTTTCACTCACTCTCGAAATCAAGCATTTTACAGCAGGTTGGAGCAGCCTGTATCTCAGCACAGGAATAAGGTAGGGAAGAATTCTAAGGATCATTTTGACTGCCTCCAGAAGTTAGATCAGATGGCAAATTGGATTTGGTGCTAGGTCTTTCCCTTTAGGTTTTACCCCAACAATGTTTTCATTAGTTTCGCTCACTCTCGAAATCAAGCATTTTACAGCAGGTTGGAGCAGCCTGTATCTCAGCACAGGAATAAGGTAGGGAAGAATTCAAATACTCATTTTGACTGCCTCCAGAAGTTAGATCAGATGGCAAATTGGATTTGGTGCTAGGTCTTTCCCTTTAGGTTTTACCCCAACAGTGTTTTCATTAGTTTCGCTCACTCTCGAAATCAAGCATTTTACAGCAGGTTGGAGCAGCCTGTATCTCAGCACAGGAATAAGGTAGGGAAGAATTCAAATACTCATTTTGACTGCCTCCAGAAGTTAGATCAGATGGCAAATTGGATTTGGTGCTAGGTCTTTCCCTTTAGGTTTTACCCCAACAATGTTTTCATTAGTTTCGCTCACTCTCGAAATCAAGCATTTTACAGCAGGTTAGAGCAGCCTGTATCTCAGCACAGGAATAAGGTAGGGAAGAATTCAAATACTCATTTTGACTGCCTCCAGAAGTTAGATCAGATGGCAAATTGGATTTGGTGCTAGGTCTTTCCCTTTAGGTTTTACCCCAACAATGTTTTCATTAGTTTCGCTCACTCTCGAAATCAAGCATTTTACAGCAGGTTGGAGCAGCCTGTATCTCAGCACAGGAATAAGGTAGGGAAGAATTCCAAGGATCATTTTGACTGCCTCCAGAAGTTAGATCAGATGGCAAATTGGATTTGGTGCTAGGTCTTTCCCTTTAGGTTTTACCCCAACAATGTTTTCATTAGTTTCGCTCACTCTCGAAATCAAGCATTTTACAGCAGGTTGGAGCAGCCTGTATCTCAGCGCAGGAATAAGGTAGGGAAGAATTCTAAGGATCATTTTGACTGCCTCCAGAAGTTAGATCAGATGGCCAATTGGATTTGGTGCTAGGTCTTTCCCTTTAGGTTTTACCCCAACAATGTTTTCATTAGTTTTGCTCACTCTCGAAATCAAGCATTTTACAGCAGGTTGGAGCAGCCTGTATCTCAGCACAGGAATAAGGTAGGGAAGAATTCTAAGGATCATTTTGACTGCCTCCAGAAGTTAGATCAGATGGCAAATTGGATTTGGTGCTAGGTCTTTCCCTTTAGGTTTTACCCCAACAATGTTTTCATTAGTTTCGCTCACTCTCGAAATCAAGCATTTTACAGCAGGTTGGAGCAGCCTGTATCTCAGCACAGGAATAAGGTAGGGAAGAATTCTAAGGCTCATTTTGACTGCCTCCA
This sequence comes from Melanerpes formicivorus, assembly GCF_026170545.1. Classification (NCBI taxonomy): domain Eukaryota; kingdom Metazoa; phylum Chordata; class Aves; order Piciformes; family Picidae; genus Melanerpes; species Melanerpes formicivorus. Next base: position 64,839 of record NW_027143191.1, read on the forward strand.
GAAGTTAGATCAGATGGCAAATTGGATTTGGTGCTAGGTCTTTCCCTTTACGTTTTACCCCAACAATGTTTTCATTAGTTTCGCTCACTCTCGAAATCAAGCATTTTACAGCAGGTTGGAGCAGCCTGTATCTCAGCACAGGAATAAGGTAGGGGAGAATTCTAAGGATCATTTTGACTGCCTCCAGAAGTTAGATCAGATGGCAAATTGGATTTGGTGCTAGGTCTTTCCCTTTAGGTTTTACCCCAACAATGTTTTCATTAGTTTCGCTCACTCTCGAAATCAAGCATTTTACAGCAGGTTGGAGCAGCCTGTATCTCAGCACAGGAATAAGGTAGGGAAGAATTCTAAGGATCATTTTGACTGCCTCCAGAAGTTAGATCAGATGGCAAATTGGATTTGGTGCTAGGTCTTTCCCTTTAGGTTTTACCCCAACAATGTTTTCATTAGTTTCGCTCACTCTCGAAATCAAGCATTTTACAGCAGGTTGGAGCAGCCTGTATCTCAGCACAGGAATAAGGTAGGGAAGAATTCTAAGGATCATTTTGACTGCCTCCAGAAGTTAGATCAGATGGCAAATTGGATTTGGTGCTAGGTCTTTCCCTTTAGGTTTTACCCCAACAATGTTTTCATTAGTTTCGCTCACTCTCGAAATCAAGCATTTTACAGCAGGTTGGAGCAGCCTGTATCTCAGCACAGGAATAAGGTAGGGAAGAATTCTAAGGATCATTTTGACTGCCTCCAGAAGTTAGATCAGATGGCAAATTGGATTTGGTGCTAGGTCTTTCCCTTTAGGTTTTACCCCAACAATGTTTTCATTAGTTTCGCTCACTCTCGAAATCAAGCATTTTACAGCAGGTTGGAGCAGCCTGTATCTCAGCACAGGAATAAGGTAGGGAAGAATTCTAAGGATCATTTTGACTGCCTCCAGAAGTTAGATCAGATGGCAAATTGGATTTGGTGCTAGGTCTTTCCCTTTAGGTTTTACCCCAACAATGTTTTCATTAGTTTCGCTCACTCTCGAAATCAAGCATTTTACAGCAGGTTGGAGCAGCCTGTATCTCAGCACAGGAATAAGGTAGGGAAGAATTCTAAGGATCATTTTGACTGCCTCCAGAAGTTAGATCAGATGGCCAATTGGATTTGGTGCTAGGTCTTTCCCTTTAGGTTTTACCCCAACAATGTTTTCATTAGTTTCGCTCACTCTCGAAATCAAGCATTTTACAGCAGGTTGGAGCAGCCTGTATCTCAGCACAGGAATAAGGTAGGGAAGAATTCTAAGGATCATTTTGACTGCCTCCAGAAGTTAGATCAGATGGCAAATTGGATTTGGTGCTAGGTCTTTCCCTTTAGGTTTTACCCCAACAATGTTTTCATTAGTTTCGCTCACTCTCGAAATCAAGCATTTTACAGCAGGTTGGAGCAGCCTGTATCTCAGCACAGGAATAAGGTAGGGAAGAATTCAAATACTCATTTTGACTGCCTCCAGAAGTTAGATCAGATGGCCAATTGGATTTGGTGCTAGGTCTTTCCCTTTAGGTTTTACCCCAACAATGTTTTCATTAGTTTCGCTCACTCTCGAAATCAAGCATTTTACAGCAGGTTGGAGCAGCCTGTATCTCAGCACAGGAATAAGGTAGGGAAGAATTCTAAGGATCATTTTGACTGCCTCCAGAAGTTAGATCAGATGGCAAATTGGATTTGGTGCTAGGTCTTTCCCTTTAGGTTTTACCCCAACAATGTTTTCATTAGTTTCGCTCACTCTCGAAATCAAGCATTTTACAGCAGGTTGGAGCAGCCTGTATCTCAGCACAGGAATAAGGTAGGGAAGAATTCTAAGGATCATTTTGACTGCCTCCAGAAGTTAGATCAGATGGCAAATTGGATTTGGTGCTAGGTCTTTCCCTTTAGGTTTTACCCCAACAATGTTTTCATTAGTTTCGCTCACTCTCGAAATCAAGCATTTTACAGCAGGTTGGAGCAGCCTGTATCTCAGCACAGGAATAAGGTAGGGAAGAATTCTAAGGATCATTTTGACTGCCTCCAGAAGTTAGATCAGATGGCAAATTGGATTTGGTGCTAGGTCTTTCTCTTTAGGTTTTACCCCAACAATGTTTTCATTAGTTTCGCTCACTCTCGAAATCAAGCATTTTACAGCAGGTTGGAGCAGCCTGTATCTCAGCACAGGAATAAGGTAGGGAAGAATTCTAAGGATCATTTTGACTGCCTCCAGAAGTTAGATCAGATGGCAAATTGGATTTGGTGCTAGGTCTTTCCCTTTAGGTTTTACCCCAACAATGTTTTCATTAGTTTCGCTCACTCTCGAAATCAAGCATTTTACAGCAGGTTGGAGCAGCCTGTATCTCAGCGCAGGAATAAGGTAGGGAAGAATTCTAAGGATCATTTTGACTGCCTCCAGAAGTTAGATCAGATGGCAAATTGGATTTGGTGCTAGGTCTTTCCCTTTAGGTTTTACCCCAACAATGTTTTCATTAGTTTCGCTCACTCTCGAAATCAAGCATTTTACAGCAGGTTGGAGCAGCCTGTATCTCAGCACAGGAATAAGGTAGGGAAGAATTCTAAGGATCATTTTGACTGCCTCCAGAAGTTAGATCAGATGGCAAATTGGATTTGGTGCTAGGTCTTTCCCTTTAGGTTTTACCCCAACAATGTTTTCATTAGTTTCGCTCACTCTCGAAATCAAGCATTTTACAGCAGGTTGGAGCAGCCTGTATCTCAGCACAGGAATAAGGTAGGGAAGAATTCTAAGGATCATTTTGACTGCCTCCAGAAGTTAGATCAGATGGCCAATGGAATTTGGTGCTAGGTCTTTCCCTTTAGGTTTTACCCCAACAATGTTTTCATTAGTTTCGCTCACTCTCGAAATCAAGCATTTTACAGCAGGTTGGAGCAGCCTGTATCTCAGCACAGGAATAAGGTAGGGAAGAATTCTAAGGATCATTTTGACTGCCTCCAGAAGTTAGATCAGATGGCAAATTGGATTTGGTGCTAGGTCTTTCCCTTTAGGTTTTACCCCAACAATGTTTTCATTAGTTTCGCTCACTCTCGAAATCAAGCATTTTACAGCAGGTTGGAGCAGCCTGTATCTCAGCGCAGGAATAAGGTAGGGAAGAATTCTAAGGATCATTTTGACTGCCTCCAGAAGTTAGATCAGATGGCAAATTGGATTTGGTGCTAGGTCTTTCCCTTTAGGTTTTACCCCAACAATGTTTTCATTAGTTTCGCTCACTCTCGAAATCAAGCATTTTACAGCAGGTTGGAGCAGCCTGTATCTCAGCGCAGGAATAAGGTAGGGAAGAATTCTAAGGATCATTTTGACTGCCTCCAGAAGTTAGATCAGATGGCCAATTGGATTTGGTGCTAGGTCTTTCCCTTTAGGTTTTACCCCAACAATGTTTTCATTAGTTTCGCTCACTCTCGAAATCAAGCATTTTACAGCAGGTTGGAGCAGCCTGTATCTCAGCACAGGAATAAGGTAGGGAAGAATTCTAAGGATCATTTTGACTGCCTCCAGAAGTTAGATCAGATGGCCAATGCAATTTGGTGCTAGGTCTTTCCCTTTAGGTTTTACCCCAACAATGTTTTCATTAGTTTCGCTCACTCTCGAAATCAAGCATTTTACAGCAGGTTGGAGCAGCCTGTATCTCAGCACAGGAATAAGGTAGGGAAGAATTCTAAGGATCATTTTGACTGCCTCCAGAAGTTAGATCAGATGGCAAATTGGATTTGGTGCTAGGTCTTTCCCTTTAGGTTTTACCCCAACAATGTTTTCATTAGTTTCGCTCACTCTCGAAATCAAGCATTTTACAGCAGGTTGGAGCAGCCTGTATCTCAGCACAGGAATAAGGTAGGGAAGAATTCTAAGGATCATTTTGACTGCCTCCAGAAGTTAGATCAGATGGCAAATTGGATTTGGTGCTAGGTCTTTCCCTTTAGGTTTTACCCCAACAATGTTTTCATTAGTTTCGCTCACTCTCGAAATCAAGCATTTTACAGCAGGTTGGAGCAGCCTGTATCTCAGCACAGGAATAAGGTAGGGAAGAATTCTAAGGATCATTTTGACTGCCTCCAGAAGTTAGATCAGATGGCAAATTGGATTTGGTGCTAGGTCTTTCCCTTTAGGTTTTACCCCAACAATGTTTTCATTAGTTTCGCTCACTCTCGAAATCAAGCATTTTACAGCAGGTTGGAGCAGCCTGTATCTCAGCACAGGAATAAGGTAGGGAAGAATTCTAAGGATCATTTTGACTGCCTCCAGAAGTTAGATCAGATGGCAAATTGGATTTGGTGCTAGGTCTTTCCCTTTAGGTTTTACCCCAACAATGTTTTCATTAGTTTCGCTCACTCTCGAAATCAAGCATTTTACAGCAGGTTGGAGCAGCCTGTATCTCAGCACAGGAATAAGGTAGGGAAGAATTCTAAGGATCATTTTGACTGCCTCCAGAAGTTAGATCAGATGGCAAATTGGATTTGGTGCTAGGTCTTTCCCTTTAGGTTTTACCCCAACAATGTTTTCATTAGTTTCGCTCACTCTCGAAATCAAGCATTTTACAGCAGGTTGGAGCAGCCTGTATCTCAGCACAGGAATAAGGTAGGGAAGAATTCTAAGGATCATTTTGACTGCCTCCAGAAGTTAGATCAGATGGCCAATGCAATTTGGTGCTAGGTCTTTCCCTTTAGGTTTTACCCCAACAATGTTTTCATTAGTTTCGCTCACTCTCGAAATCAAGCATTTTACAGCAGGTTGGAGCAGCCTGTATCTCAGCACAGGAATAAGGTAGGGAAGAATTCTAAGGATCATTTTGACTGCCTCCAGAAGTTAGATCAGATGGCAAATTGGATTTGGTGCTAGGTCTTTCCCTTTAGGTTTTACCCCAACAATGTTTTCATTAGTTTCGCTCACTCTCGAAATCAAGCATTTTACAGCAGGTTGGAGCAGCCTGTATCTCAGCGCAGGAATAAGGTAGGGAAGAATTCTAAGGATCATTTTGACTGCCTCCAGAAGTTAGATCAGATGGCAAATTGGATTTGGTGCTAGGTCTTTCCCTTTAGGTTTTACCCCAACAATGTTTTCATTAGTTTCGCTCACTCTCGAAATCAAGCATTTTACAGCAGGTTGGAGCAGCCTGTATCTCAGCACAGGAATAAGGTAGGGAAGAATTCTAAGGATCATTTTGACTGCCTCCAGAAGTTAGATCAGATGGCAAATTGGATTTGGTGCTAGGTCTTTCCCTTTAGGTTTTACCCCAACAATGTTTTCATTAGTTTCGCTCACTCTCGAAATCAAGCATTTTACAGCAGGTTGGAGCAGCCTGTATCTCAGCACAGGAATAAGGTAGGGAAGAATTCTAAGGATCATTTTGACTGCCTCCAGAAGTTAGATCAGATGGCCAAGCAATTTGGTGCTAGGTCTTTCCCTTTAGGTTTTACCCCAACAATGTTTTCATTAGTTTCGCTCACTCTCGAAATCAAGCATTTTACAGCAGGTTGGAGCAGCCTGTATCTCAGCACAGGAATAAGGTAGGGAAGAATTCTAAGGATCATTTTGACTGCCTCCAGAAGTTAGATCAGATGGCAAATTGGATTTGGTGCTAGGTCTTTCCCTTTAGGTTTTACCCCAACAATGTTTTCATTAGTTTCGCTCACTCTCGAAATCAAGCATTTTACAGCAGGTTGGAGCAGCCTGTATCTCAGCGCAGGAATAAGGTAGGGAAGAATTCTAAGGATCATTTTGACTGCCTCCAGAAGTTAGATCAGATGGCAAATTGGATTTGGTGCTAGGTCTTTCCCTTTAGGTTTTACCCCAACAATGTTTTCATTAGTTTCGCTCACTCTCGAAATCAAGCATTTTACAGCAGGTTGGAGCAGCCTGTATCTCAGCACAGGAATAAGGTAGGGAAGAATTCTAAGGATCATTTTGACTGCCTCCAGAAGTTAGATCAGATGGCAAATTGGATTTGGTGCTAGGTCTTTCCCTTTAGGTTTTACCCCAACAATGTTTTCATTAGTTTCGCTCACTCTCGAAATCAAGCATTTTACAGCAGGTTGGAGCAGCCTGTATCTCAGCACAGGAATAAGGTAGGGAAGAATTCTAAGGATCATTTTGACTGCCTCCAGAAGTTAGATCAGATGGCCAATGGCAATTTGGTGCTAGGTCTTTCCCTTTAGGTTTTACCCCAACAATGTTTTCATTAGTTTCGCTCACTCTCGAAATCAAGCATTTTACAGCAGGTTGGAGCAGCCTGTATCTCAGCACAGGAATAAGGTAGGGAAGAATTCTAAGGATCATTTTGACTGCCTCCAGAAGTTAGATCAGATGGCAAATTGGATTTGGTGCTAGGTCTTTCCCTTTAGGTTTTACCCCAACAATGTTTTCATTAGTTTCGCTCACTCTCGAAATCAAGCATTTTACAGCAGGTTGGAGCAGCCTGTATCTCAGCACAGGAATAAGGTAGGGAAGAATTCTAAGGATCATTTTGACTGCCTCCAGAAGTTAGATCAGATGGCAAATTGGATTTGGTGCTAGGTCTTTCCCTTTAGGTTTTACCCCAACAATGTTTTCATTAGTTTCGCTCACTCTCGAAATCAAGCATTTTACAGCAGGTTGGAGCAGCCTGTATCTCAGCACAGGAATAAGGTAGGGAAGAATTCTAAGGATCATTTTGACTGCCTCCAGAAGTTAGATCAGATGGCAAATTGGATTTGGTGCTAGGTCTTTCCCTTTAGGTTTTACCCCAACAATGTTTTCATTAGTTTCGCTCACTCTCGAAATCAAGCATTTTACAGCAGGTTGGAGCAGCCTGTATCTCAGCACAGGAATAAGGTAGGGAAGAATTCTAAGGATCATTTTGACTGCCTCCAGAAGTTAGATCAGATGGCCAATGGAATTTGGTGCTAGGTCTTTCCCTTTAGGTTTTACCCCAACAATGTTTTCATTAGTTTCGCTCACTCTCGAAATCAAGCATTTTACAGCAGGTTGGAGCAGCCTGTATCTCAGCACAGGAATAAGGTAGGGAAGAATTCTAAGGATCATTTTGACTGCCTCCAGAAGTTAGATCAGATGGCAAATTGGATTTGGTGCTAGGTCTTTCCCTTTAGGTTTTACCCCAACAATGTTTTCATTAGTTTCGCTCACTCTCGAAATCAAGCATTTTACAGCAGGTTGGAGCAGCCTGTATCTCAGCACAGGAATAAGGTAGGGAAGAATTCTAAGGATCATTTTGACTGCCTCCAGAAGTTAGATCAGATGGCAAATTGGATTTGGTGCTAGGTCTTTCCCTTTAGGTTTTACCCCAACAATGTTTTCATTAGTTTCGCTCACTCTCGAAATCAAGCATTTTACAGCAGGTTGGAGCAGCCTGTATCTCAGCACAGGAATAAGGTAGGGAAGAATTCTAAGGATCATTTTGACTGCCTCCAGAAGTTAGATCAGATGGCAAATTGGATTTGGTGCTAGGTCTTTCCCTTTAGGTTTTACCCCAACAATGTTTTCATTAGTTTCGCTCACTCTCGAAATCAAGCATTTTACAGCAGGTTGGAGCAGCCTGTATCTCAGCACAGGAATAAGGTAGGGAAGAATTCTAAGGATCATTTTGACTGCCTCCAGAAGTTAGATCAGATGGCAAATTGGATTTGGTGCTAGGTCTTTCCCTTTAGGTTTTACCCCAACAATGTTTTTCATTAGTTTCGCTCACTCTCGAAATCAAGCATTTTACAGCAGGTTGGAGCAGCCTGTATCTCAGCACAGGAATAAGGTAGGGAAGAATTCTAAGGATCATTTTGACTGCCTCCAGAAGTTAGATCAGATGGCAAATTGGATTTGGTGCTAGGTCTTTCCCTTTAGGTTTTACCCCAACAATGTTTTCATTAGTTTCGCTCACTCTCGAAATCAAGCATTTTACAGCAGGTTGGAGCAGCCTGTATCTCAGCACAGGAATAAGGTAGGGAAGAATTCTAAGGATCATTTTGACTGCCTCCAGAAGTTAGATCAGATGGCAAATTGGATTTGGTGCTAGGTCTTTCCCTTTAGGTTTTACCCCAACAATGTTTTCATTAGTTTCGCTCACTCTCGAAATCAAGCATTTTACAGCAGGTTGGAGCAGCCTGTATCTCAGCACAGGAATAAGGTAGGGAAGAATTCTAAGGACTCATTTTGACTGCCTCCAGAAGTTAGATCAGATGGCAAATTGGATTTGGTGCTAGGTCTTTCCCTTTAGGTTTTACCCCAACAATGTTTTCATTAGTTTCGCTCACTCTCGAAATCAAGCATTTTACAGCAGGTTGGAGCAGCCTGTATCTCAGCACAGGAATAAGGTAGGGAAGAATTCAAATACTCATTTTGACTGCCTCCAGAAGTTAGATCAGATGGCCAATTGGATTTGGTGCTAGGTCTTTCCCTTTAGGTTTTACCCCAACAATGTTTTCATTAGTTTCGCTCACTCTCGAAATCAAGCATTTTACAGCAGGTTGGAGCAGCCTGTATCTCAGCACAGGAATAAGGTAGGGAAGAATTCTAAGGATCATTTTGACTGCCTCCAGAAGTTAGATCAGATCGCAAATTGGATTTGGTGCTAGGTCTTTCCCTTTAGGTTTTACCCCAACAATGTTTTCATTAGTTTCGCTCACTCTCGAAATCAAGCATTTTACAGCAGGTTGGAGCAGCCTGTATCTCAGCACAGGAATAAGGTAGGGAAGAATTCTAAGGATCATTTTGACTGCCTCCAGAAGTTAGATCAGATCGGCAAATTGGATTTGGTGCTAGGTCTTTCCCTTTAGGTTTTACCCCAACAATGTTTTCATTAGTTTCGCTCACTCTCGAAATCAAGCATTTTACAGCAGGTTGGAGCAGCCTGTATCTCAGCACAGGAATAAGGTAGGGAAGAATTCTAAGGATCATTTTGACTGCCTCCAGAAGTTAGATCAGATGGCAAATTGGATTTGGTGCTAGGTCCTTTCCTCTTTAGGTTTTACCCCAACAATGTTTTCATTAGTTTCGCTCACTCTCGAAATCAAGCATTTTACAGCAGGTTGGAGCAGCCTGTATCTCAGCACAGGAATAAGGTAGGGAAGAATTCTAAGGATCATTTTGACTGCCTCCAGAAGTTAGATCAGATGGCAAATTGGATTTGGTGCTAGGTCTTTCCCTTTAGGTTTTACCCCAACAATGTTTTCATTAGTTTCGCTCACTCTCGAAATCAAGCATTTTACAGCAGGTTGGAGCAGCCTGTATCTCAGCGCAGGAATAAGGTAGGGGAAGAATTCTAAGGATCATTTTGACTGCCTCCAGAAGTTAGATCAGATGGCAAATTGGATTTGGTGCTAGGTCTTTCCCTTTAGGTTTTACCCCAACAATGTTTTCATTAGTTTCGCTCACTCTCGAAATCAAGCATTTTACAGCAGGTTGGAGCAGCCTGTATCTCAGCACAGGAATAAGGTAGGGAAGAATTCTAAGGATCATTTTGACTGCCTCCAGAAGTTAGATCAGATGGCAAATTGGATTTGGTGCTAGGTCTTTCCCTTTAGGTTTTACCCCAACAATGTTTTCATTAGTTTCGCTCACTCTCGAAATCAAGCATTTTACAGCAGGTTGGAGCAGCCTGTATCTCAGCACAGGAATAAGGTAGGGAAGAATTCTAAGGATCATTTTGACTGCCTCCAGAAGTTAGATCAGATGGCCAATGGAATTTGGTGCTAGGTCTTTCCCTTTAGGTTTTACCCCAACAATGTTTTCATTAGTTTCGCTCACTCTCGAAATCAAGCATTTTACAGCAGGTTGGAGCAGCCTGTATCTCAGCACAGGAATAAGGTAGGGAAGAATTCTAAGGATCATTTTGACTGCCTCCAGAAGTTAGATCAGATGGCAAAGGAATTTGGTGCTAGGTCTTTCCCTTTAGGTTTTACCCCAACAATGTTTTCATTAGTTTCGCTCACTCTCGAAATCAAGCATTTTACAGCAGGTTGGAGCAGCCTGTATCTCAGCACAGGAATAAGGTAGGGAAGAATTCTAAGGATCATTTTGACTGCCTCCAGAAGTTAGATCAGATGGCAAATTTGGATTTGGTGCTAGGTCTTTCCCTTTAGGTTTTACCCCAACAATGTTTTCATTAGTTTCGCTCACTCTCGAAATCAAGCATTTTACAGCAGGTTGGAGCAGCCTGTATCTCAGCACAGGAATAAGGTAGGGAAGAATTCTAAGGACTCATTTTGACTGCCTCCAGAAGTTAGATCAGATGGCCAAGGAATTTGGTGCTAGGTCTTTCCCTTTAGGTTTTACCCCAACAATGTTTTCATTAGTTTCGCTCACTCTCGGAAATCAAGCATTTTACAGCAGGTTGGAGCAGCCTGTATCTCAGCACAGGAATAAGGTAGGGAAGAATTCTAAGGATCATTTTGACTGCCTCCAGAAGTTAGATCAGATGGCCAATTGGATTTGGTGCTAGGTCTTTCCCTTTAGGTTTTTACCCCAACAATGTTTTCATTAGTTTCGCTCACTCTCGAAATCAAGCATTTTACAGCAGGTTGGAGCAGCCTGTATCTCAGCACAGGAATAAGGTAGGGAAGAATTCAAATACTCATTTTGACTGCCTCCAGAAGTTAGATCAGATGGCAAATTGGATTTGGCGCTAGGTCTTTCCCTTTAGGTTTTACCCCAACAATGTTTTCATTAGTTTCGCTCACTCTCGAAATCAAGCATTTTACAGCAGGTTGGAGCAGCCTGTATCTCAGCACAGGAATAAGGTAGGGAAGAATTCTAAGGACTCATTTTGACTGCCTCCAGAAGTTAGATCAGATGGCCAATGGAATTTGGTGCTAGGTCTTTCCCTTTAAGGTTTTACCCCAACAATGTTTTCATTAGTTTCGCTCACTCTCGAAATCAAGCATTTTACAGCAGGTTGGAGCAGCCTGTATCTCAGCACAGGAATAAGGTAGGGAAGAATTCAAATAACTCATTTTGACTGCCTCCAGAAGTTAGATCAGATGGCAATTGGATTTGGTGCTAGGTCTTTCCCTTTAGGTTTTACCCCAACAATGTTTTCATTAGTTTCGCTCACTCTCGAAATCAAGCATTTTACAGCAGGTTGGAGCAGCCTGTATCTCAGCACAGGAATAAGGTAGGGAAGAATTCAAATACTCATTTTGACTGCCTCCAGAAGTTAGATCAGATGGCCAATTGGATT